>NC_041223.1:1729582-1757311 GCF_002837175.3 Physeter macrocephalus | reverse complement strand
GGGGCGCCCGGCGGGCGGGGGGGGGGGGGGGCGGGGGCGCGCCGAGCTGCGGCTCGTGGACCTGGTGGGCGGCGAGTGCGCAGGCGGGAGCGGGAAGCCCTCCCGCGGGTGGCCTGGGGACGAGGGGTCCTGACCGTGAGCAGACGGGCGTCCCCGGCCCGGTGTCCCCTCCCAGATGCCCTCTGGGTCCCAGCCCCGAGACCCTGCGTGTCAACCCAAGCACTGCTCCCCGCGGGCGACCTGCGGGAGAGCAGCCCGGGTCCCCTAGAAGCTTCCCCTGCTGGCGCCGCATGGCTGTCAGAGGGGGACACCAGGGGGACCAGGGTCTCCTCCACCTGCTCTTCCCGAGAAGCCTCCGTTTTGCTTTTCTGGTTCATCTTGAGGTCGCCCTGAATTCACGTCAATCCTGTGTGGGGCGGGGTCTCTGCACCTTCCCAGGGTGTCTGGAGCCACGGGATCAGCCCCGAGGGAGACTTCGTGCATCAACCGGAGCCTGGCGGCCCTCGCAGACGTCCTGGGGTGCCGTCGGCGGGCCGGGGCCACGTCCCGACGGGAACAGCGGGCTCACCCGCCTGCTCCAGGACGCGCTCGGTACTGCCGTCCCCGTCGGGGCCCCAAAGAGGGGAACTGCTGGCCCCCTGCCCCTCACCCCGGGCTCGCCCCTCCCGGCCGCACCTCCTGGGGGGCTTCCCGGCTCTCGGGGTCACTGCCGGCCCTTCCTCAGGATTTGCAGTGCTGTTGAGAACACTGTCACCGTTCTCGGCGTTTGTGGGGCGTGGGCACCACCAGCCCCTCCGGCGGGGTTCCAAGTTCCTCGGGGTGTGGCACACCCAGGGGGCTCCCTTGAGCTGTGGGGCTGCACCGCAGCTGCACGGACGCCCCTGCTCTGGGCTGTGTGCACTGGCTGGCCACGTGGAGGCTGCACTCCTGGCTGCAGGTGCCAGAGACCCGACTGAGTTAGAGGAAGTGGGGGCGACCCTCGGGGCTGTTGAAGCATCAGGCTGTGGGTTTGGGGGCCGAGGTGACCTGACGACGTTGGCCCTCACCAGCTCAAGCTCCGAGCCGATGGGGGAACTCGAAGGGGGCTCTGTCCTGCCCCAGGCTGTCTGTCCCGGCAGGCAGGTTCCTGAGCTGAGCTTCTCTGTCAGACTTTCCTCAAGGCAGCCCCGGCCCAGCGCAGCCGCCCACCCAGCGGGGAGCTCGGGACGGGAGGGCACCCCAGCGTCTCCTACCGAATTTGACAACAGTTGAGCGGCTAGTCTTTCCTTGGGAGACACCGGTCACGGGAGGCTCATGGAACTCCTGCCATGGGGGATAAACACGGGGCGAGGGGGACGGAAACACACAGGGGAGGGCTAGAAACGCAGGGGAGGGGGACAGATTGCTCTGCTTGGAGCTGCGGCCGCCCTGGGGTGACTGAGGGGACGCTCCAGGGCTCTGTGTCCCTCGTCTCGGGGTCTCCCTCTCGCTCTGTCCGCAGGATGAGAGGGGGCTGCTCCCAGGGCCGGCGCTCAGCCCGGGACACGCATGGCCGAGGCGGAGGGCGTGCAGGGGCCAGGCGCCCGCACCCCGCGCCCTCGTCTCCACGGCCGGGCTGTGTTGGCGCCGTCCTTGCCCTCCGCGCCCGCGCTTCCCCTGTCTTTGGTTCTCCTTCCAAAGTGTTTACCTGCCGTTGGCCTCTGAGGAAAGCACGAGCTGGATTCCACTGTGGGGAGAGGCCCGGGTGAGCCCGCCCGAGCGCCCGGAGGAGGCCGAGGGCGCCGCGAAGCACACGCCGGGACCCCAGCCTCGCCAGGCGCAGCCGGGGGCCTCTGCCCCCTAAGCCGCAGGGGCACTCCGCGGGGAGGTCATGGGGCGCCGGGGCTGGGGCTGCTGGGCCCGGGCTGAGCCCTCCTGAGCCGGCGCGTACGGAGACGGCGGGTGCGGCCGCGACCTGGGCTTCGCAGGGCTTTAGAGATGCCACTTCTTCATTAGAATCTTTCCAACTGCGTGTGGTCACTTCTTTTTTCAAGGAGGTGATGCAGAGTCACGGGCGATCGTGGGCGTGGCCCAGGCCAGAGGCGCGAGGCTGAGACGCTGCGGAGCCTGGGGCCTGGAGCCCGAGCGCGCGCCGCAGCGGAGCGAGGCCGTCCAGCCCCCAGAAAACTTCACTCAGGTGAAGGAGAGGTGCACGCGGTAATGGGCTTTTCTCCCTTAAAACGTGCTTCCTGGCATTGCCTATAATGCGTGTGCTGTGAAAATAAACACACTGAATTTGGAGCCTGTGAAGCCGGCCCACGTCTGGACAGATCACTGAGGCAGCAGGAGGCCGGGGAGGCAGGTGCATCCGAGGAGCCGCCTTTCGGGGGAGGATCTGGGCGGGGCTCGCGGGTGGGTCCCAGGGGCTGGCTGGCTGCCGGCAGGGGGGATGGGGAACCTGTCCCCTCGTTGGGCACAGACGGGGTGTAATGGGGTGCCGGGTGCACGCACCCCGCAAAGAGCAGGTGACCGTGTGTCCTTATTCCCCTCACGAGGACCTGCTCGAGCCCACGTCGGGGGGCCGAGCGTGATGCAGACTCGAGGGGGGACCCCGGCCCTCAACCCTGGGGCCTGCGGACTTGGAGAGGAGAGCGGGCCAGCTTTACCCCCCTGGAGCCCGGCAGCTGCGAACGCGGGAAACGCACGCCGTCGTTGTTCCTGGCTGTGGTCCTGGCTGTCCCCACATCCCTCCTGGGGCAGGCGCAGCCCCGTCCCCCCCGCGGCTGCTGAGTGGCCGTCAGTGCAGTAACGGACTTTCCTCTGCTTCGCAGGGCGTCTGAGCATTGCTACAGGCCCGCCAGGCTGCGGAGGGCCGTCCACAAGGGTGGGCCGTCCATGTGGCTCTCCCCACATCACCCATTGCCCCGAGGGCTTGGCACGTGCCCCGAGAGGAGGTGCTCAGGAGGGAGCTGGCCGGGGCGGGGCCCGGCGGGCAGGTGAGCGTGGAGGCATCAGCTGCTTAGCGCGGCGTGGCCACCCGTGTCCCAGCAGGAAGAGTCTGTAGCTCCGCCGCAGGGAACACGTGGGCGTCCCCGAGAGAGGACCAGGGTCTGGTCACCCGTCTCACAGAGGGCGTGACCCCAGCCTCCGGGAGCCTGGTCCGTGAGGCCTGGCCCTGCGGGGGAGGCAGGAGGATGGGCGGGAGAGGGGGTGCCCGGGTGGGGAGACCCCCGCAAGGGCTGCCACGCTCCGGGCAAGAGGAATCCCAGGGCCGTGCGGAGGATGGCATTCGGATTTAGATCCGAATGGTTTAGATCTTTTCTACACGCAGAAATGCAAGCGATAACGCCCAAAGACGAAGCGAAAAGCCGAGGACCCTGGCAGAGATTTTGTGCACAGCTCAGGGAGTGGGTCGCAGTGGGTCCGGGTCAGCGCACAGGCATGTGCACAGCTCAGGGAGTGGGTCGCAGTGGGTCCGGGTCAGCGCCCAGGCACAGCCGGCACCTCCAGGAGGGAGGGGACACCCTGGTCCCAGCCCAAAGGAGGGGCTCCGCTCCCCAGTGGCCGCCAGTGTCTCGGGCTGGGCACCGTGCCCCCTCCAGGGCACCCACCTCCGCGCGTGCCTTCTGGGTGCCCACGACAGGAGGGGTGGCAGCCGCGCGACGCAGGAGCCGTGGGCTGCTCCCCGCGTCCCAGCCGCCGGGACACGGCTCCCCGGGGACCCGAGGGGCCGACGCTGGGGGCGGGAGGGGTGCTGCGTGGAGGAATCACACACCATCAACCACACAGTTAGATCCACGATAGATGGATCAGCAGAGAGATGGCAGACGATTTAAACAGAAGGGCTAAGTGGACCTCTTTGTGCGTGACACCTGCACGAATGTGGCAGCTGCGGAAGCAGCAGAGCACAGAAGTGTTTCACGTTCACAGCTCAGATATCGTGAGCAGCGTAGCCAGTGGAGATAGAATCTTCTAAAATGGTGAAAACTCCGTAACGTGACAAACACATCAGTTTCCGCGTCCCTTGACTCACGTGACTTTCGCGTTCCTGCGAGGAGGGGCGTTAAAGCAGCAGGAGCGGTCCTGCGTGTCGTGGTGGGAAGCAGGGCGGGGCCCCAGGCTCAGCGCACGCACGGGCCTCACCTGGGAGTGCCCGCCGGCGTGTCGGCGGGTCCCGCGGACGAGAGGGACGTGTTCGCGGAACAGGACCGTCTGCGCACTGCGTAATCCCAGGACGCCCAGCCCCGTCGTGGTGACAACCTGAGACTGCCACGTTGCCCCCTGAGGGCTTAAAGGGTTGGCCCTTAAAGCAGGTGGATGTGACTCCAGGAAGCTCCGTTCTCAGACTGTTCCTCGCCTGTTTGCCAAGGTTAGGAATTCCGTTAGCGGGACGAGGTCTTTTGGGGCGGATTCGAAGCCTTAATACAGCAGGACAGCAGTAACCGAGTTTATCCACAGGACAGGCGCGGACCGCAGCAGCTGGGCAGGACCGCTGTCAGGTCCTGCGTCTCTTTCGGTGTAGAAGAGGGAGCCGGGGGACACGGGTGCCCAGAGAGCCAGGGACAGGTCACAGCCCTGAGGGCTGCGGGGCCAGAGCAGCCGCCCGCCATGCTCCCACGGTGCCCGGCTGTGTGAGATGGGCTCCGCCCTCCGGGACAGTGGCCGCTGCTCTAGGCCCTGGGCCCTGGCCAGGCACTGCGTGACCATCCGATCGTGTCTCTGTTCGTCCCCGGGCCCACGTGCCCACTGCCCCCGCTTGGCCGTTCTCTGGGGAGAAGCAGGTGGCACCGGCTGTGGCGGGTACAGCGTCCCACCTCTGTTCCGTGTGTGTGACCCAGTTCTCCCTGCTCCACCTCCCCTGTCCCCCCATGGCCCCGTGTCCTCCTGCGGTGAGAACAACACCCGGGAGACGCTGCCTGCCGCACTGGACGCCCGCTGAGGACGTCCCTTGAGACAGTCACCGGTCGCCCAGGCCTGGGCCACCACGAGCCTCACGGTTGGGACAGCGGGCCCCACCCTGACAGACAGTGACAGGGGCACGTGGAGGAGGGGGAGAGCTGCCACAGGCCGAGGGCAGGGGTCCTGGGGGCCGGCCAGGGCTGTGCCACCACGTCGTCGTGGCCGATGGCGTCCCAGCCCTCAGAGTGGCCTCGGGCCAGCCTCAGGACAGCTGTCCTGTGCTCTCTGACTCTGCGCTGTTGGCAGAAACAGAAAACACTTCATTTGTGGAGGAAGCAGACGTGGGGTGTCAGGCTCACCGTGGTGTCCCTGTGGGGCGCCAGCACGCCGTCCAGGCTCCAGGGGCTCCCGCGGTCCAGGCACGCGGGCAGCGGCCCACACCCTCCCTCCCGGGGGAGGCCCGGGCTGGGCCGGAGGCAGGGCTCGCGGGGCCCCGAGTGCCCGCCGGCCCCGCCCACGGGGAGGGTAACCGGGTGCACGGTGGATGGAGGGACAGCCAGCTTAACCACTGACGGTTAAAAAGTCCCAGTCCTGCAAATTTTTCCAAACGGCGTCACCACGTGAACGTGTCGATGGGGTCCAAAGCCCAAGGCTCATGGCCTGGCGGTCAGCTCGCCCCGCCTGGCGCAGTAAAGAGGCCCGTCTCCTCCGTGCCTGGGCCGCAGAGTCGCCACCGCAGGGGCCCCGGGCGGGGCCTGCCCCAGGGTCCCCGGACACAGCTGAGGACGCGATCCTCGCCCACACGCTCATCTCTTCCGAGCCTCAAAGCCCATGCAGCCCTTCTCGGGGCACCCACCAGGCTTTTCTGGAGAAAGGACACCCTGAACCCGGATTCTGTCTCCCAAGAGGGAGCCGGGGCCAGAGGGCAGAGAAGGCTTCACGGAGCCGAGGTGGCCGGCCGGACTCCTGGCCCATGGCCGAGAGGGTGAGGCCCCCAAGCCACCTGCCGCCAGGTTGGGCTGCGGTGCTTCTCTGGCCCCCGAGTCCCCGGGGCAGATGGGCCACGCTGGTCGACATGCAGGGGCCCAGCAGCGGGTGGGTGGCTGGCCCAGGAGTGGGCCCTGAACAAGCCCTCGGGGTTCTCGGCAACTGGCCCTGCTAGCGCGACCTCTGGCCTCCCGGGGGAGCCGGTGGTCATGTCCGGCCTACGCGTTCCTGAGCCATCCGCCCGCCCGCCCTCCAGCGTCCAGAGGGAACCTGGGGGGCTTGCCCCTCAGCCCTGACGAGTGTGGAGGGAGACGTGTCGGGGCGCCCCCCGCAGCCCTGGGGGCCACACGACCCCCGGGGCGAAGGTGGGCCAATCCTGAGTGACCCCTCACAAACTGCCGGTCCCCTGCCGGCCAACACCCGCTTTCCGGGGCGTCTGCAGCATCTGCCTTGCCCGAAAGGCCCTGGGTCCCAACCCTCGCAAGATGAAGAGACGGTTTTCCCGCGGCTGCAGAGACGCCTCCTTCCTCTCCGGGGCAGCAGCCCCTCCGCCGGCCTTCGCGGCCGCCCCCGCGCGTCCCGCGGCTGCCACGAGGGGGCGCCGGCGGCGCGCTGGGGCTCCGGGGCGGGGCTGGAGAGCAGGGCGCGGTGCCGCCTGGCCTCCGACCGGCCTGCGCTTGCCCAGCCGCCGCGGACCACCCGGCGCTGAGCGGACACTCGGCCGTTTGCCGTGTCTCCGCAAGGCCCAGAGGGAGCGCAGGAATCGGAGCAGAGCTCTGGTGGTTTCCGGGGTCAGCCAGCGGTCCCTGCCGCCTCTGCCGCCAAGGACACGGGGGCTGCGCCCAGCCTCCCTCGGCCCGTGGCGCCGGCCACCCTCCAGTCGGGGTGGGTTGGATCAGGGGTGACAGACGCAAGCGCAGCCCGCGTTCGAGGTCGGCAGCCACTCAGCCTGAGCGGCCAGGCCCCGCCCCAACAGGCCCCGCCCCGAGGCCACGCCCCCGCCTGCCAGAGCCGCCCCTGGGCCGCGCGCGGGCGGGAAGCACCCAGGTCCCTGCCGCCCCGGAGCCACAGCGCGCCGCCAGCGCCCTCTCGTGGCAGCCGCGGGACGCGCGGGGGCGGGAGCGGGCGCTCAGACACCGGAGCTCCGAGTCCCCCCCGCGAGGGGCTCCGACTGGGCACCCGGTGAACGCTTCCCTCCACCGCTCTGCGCCCACTCACCACTTCTGCCCACGTTCGTGTGCACGCGTGTGCTTGCGTGTGCACACGTATGGGTGTGCGTGGGACCGCAAAGCAGTCCGTTAGGCTGGGCTCTTGCTCCCAGAAGTTCCTTTAAAGGGCCCTAGACCAGGGCAGATGCAGCCTCAGTTCTTACCATGGGGACCCGGCTCAGCGTGACCCCGGAAACTCACGGAAAAGCAGGGGGCTCAGGCCCGCAACAGCTCTGGATGCCCATCCCCGTCCTCCAGGGCCCTGACCACACCTCCCTCGCCGCCTGCTCTTGTGGCCACAGGCTGGGTGTCCTAGGGAGCCCTGTTTCGGGGCGGCCCAGCTGGGCATGTGGGCACCTCCTGCACAGGGGACTCTGAAGGGCGGCCCGGGAGGTCCAGCACTACCACGGCCGACCCTGGCCCTCACCGCGCTCCGTGCTGGGGGGCGCTGCCCCCGTCTGGCGTCCACCCAGTGCTGGCACGTGACCTGCCTCGGTGACGTCTGCTTAATGAGGGAAAGACTGAGCAGATGAGGCCACCTTGACCGACCCCTGGCCACCCTGCCGGCCCGTGCCCACAGCAGCACCGCCCTTCAGCCGCCCCCACCATGCTTCTTTAAAAAACGACTTAGACAAATATGAACTCCAAGGGCGGGGTCTGGTCTCCCCTACAAGCTCCTCCGTCCATGCAGCGCTGGGACACCGTGGTTCTTCACGAGGTGAAGCTCTCGGTGTCCAGGAGCCCCCACCGCGAGAATCTGGTGCCCGTGTGGCCGCACCGCCCAGCCTCCCGGCGCCCCGCCCCCGGCGCAGGCTGCCCAGGTGCAGACACACGGACGTGTGTGCATCCCTTCATTACACATGCGCGGTGTGCGCACGAGCACGATTTCCTTTCACAGGAAGGACCAAGAGGCCCGGTTAAGGCCAGGCTGCACGCCCCGCCCCCTGGGCTCAGGCTCCACCCCGTCCCCAAACACGGCCCTTGTGGGGTCCTCAAGGCATGAGCAGAACAGGGAGGGGACGATGGTGTCTCGGGCACAGCGCTTGGGACTGTCCGACAGTGACACACAGGTCAGTGCATCCAGACAAAGAGGGCAGCAGGTGTGCAAGGGGGGGAGGGCCAGAGGGGCACACAGGTGAATTAAGCCACACCACGCCACGTGCCTGTCACCAGCCTCGGGCTGGGAAGGTGGTGTTACGCGTGGAGTCCCACCTGTTCCAGAGCAAGGAACGCAGGGCCCAGCTGGGGTCAGGAGATAGGTGAGACAGGCGCCAGCCCTGCCTTCCCCTCTGGGGACACAGAGCGCCAGCCTGAGGCCATCTCCCTCCGGCGTCTGGGCTCAGCGCAGCCACTCTGCACTGTCCGTGAGGTGGACGGTTCGAGAAGGCCCCCTGCACGCAGGGCCGTGGAAGCGCGGTGGGGGCCCTGTCTCAGCCCTGGGGCAGCTGCCCTGACTTGGACGGGAAAGCACAGCGTTAACTACAGCCCACCCTCCGGGCGCCCCGACCCCGGCGGGTCCAGCCCCAAGTGGGACACTCGGCCTGCTCACCGGCCTCTTAATCACCGGCCAGTACGGCCCCCAGCGAAAGTCAAAGTCCCTCAATATGCTTTTCCAGAAATCGCTGTGAAACTCCACTCAGCCATCAGCCACTTGTGGAGCCGCCAGCTGGAGAGGTGGCGAAGCTCGGAAGGGGTCTCCTGCCCCAGACGAGGGGGGCTGGCGGTCCGGCCCCACCCCTGTCCCCACCTCCCATCCAGTCTTCTGACTCGGGGAGGGGGCAGGGGCAAGAATGGCCGGTGGGCGGGGGGTGGCCAGTGCTGACTAGATGCCACGGCTCCCTGGTGCCCAGACGCCCTCCGGGCTGGGTGGATACTGGGGCAGGACCACCTTCAGAGCCTGACTTGTGATGGGGAAGGAGAAAACTCAGGCTCTGCGCTGGCGGGCTTTCTGCTGGAGCCTTCCTTCTGTGAGGCAGAGTGGATCACGTCTTCCTCCTTAGCCTGCCCCCCCCCCACTTCCTGCCACCAGCTCCGCGGGACCAGTGTCCACGTGGCTGTGCGGTCCCAGGCCCGGTGCCGCTGTGTACACACGGCGGACAAGGTGGGCTCTGCTGAGGGTCTGGGGTGACGCAGCTGGGCCCACGGCTCACAGAGGGGCCTCTGTCCAGCCGGCCCAGGGCTGTGAGCAGAGAGGGTGGTCTGGGGAACCTGTGGCCAGTGCAGTGACAACGATGGCGACCGTGAGCTCAGGGCCTCCCGGGAAGCTTGCTGTTCTTGGTCTCGCCATCCATCGAGGAGTTGGTGGCAGGGAACCCCAGAGGTCTCTCCAGTGTCCCCGAGCAGCTAGGACATTGGTCCCCAAACTTTTTGGCATGAGGGACCGGTTTGGTGGAAGACAATCTTTCCACAGGCGGGGTGGCGGTGGGGGGGGGGGGCAGGAAATGATGGTTCAGGCGGTAATGCGAGCTCCGGGGGGCATGCTGTGCGGCCCGGCTCCTAACAGGCCGCGGCCGGGCGGTTGGGGACCTCTGAGCTGAGACACCTTCCCTCGAGCGTTAGAGGCAGCACGGCCCACGCGCCACCGCGCAGAGACTGGAGCCCCGGCCCTCGGCTTCTGCCTCCTGGAGACGCGGACGGAAGATGCTCGGACCGGCCATAGTCCGAGCAGCAGGGAAAGTGAGACCTCGTCGGCACCTCCAGGCCTGACAGAGCTGGCTCCACCCCTCAGACAGGTGAAGGTGCAAAGCCGCCAGGTAAAAGGGGCGGTGCCAGAGGCCCCGTGCAGCCTGGCGGTGGAAGGTGGGAGCCTCCAGGGCAGAGGGGGCCTGCGAGACGCGGATGGAGAGATGGACGGAGCCCCGCGTGGATGGAGCGGCGCTGCAGGACAGAGTCCCAAGTGGGCGGAGCCGTGCGGCGTGGACGGGGCCCTGCGGGGGTGAAGCGGCGCCCCGAGGCGCCTACACCACAAACTCCTGAGGGAGCTGGTCTTCTCCGAGCAGGTCCAGGGAGCGGGAGTTCACGGACCTCCTCGGCCCGGGGTCCAGCGCGCGGCGGAGCGGGCAGCTGCGCGGGGCGGGGCGCGGGGCGTCCACGCTGCGGCTGGGCGGGGCCGCGGGGCCGGCTGCCGCCCGGGCCTCCGGCACCTGCAGGGAGGGACCACGCGGCCGTCCTGCAGCCGCCTCCCCTCCCCTCCATTCTCTCCCCTCCCGCCCCCGCCCCCGCCGAACTCCAACCTCCTGCCGCCCACTGGGGCTCCCCCAGGTCCGCCCCAAGCCAGGCCCGGCGCCTCCAGCCCCCCTTCCTCTGCCCCACCTCCCAGGGCCACTGGCTTTGGCCCCCCTCCTGCTCCTGGGGCCGGGGCGCAGCCCCCCAGAGCCCCGCACTCCTGGGGCCCGAGCTGTGCCGGCCTTGTTCACCCCGCCCACCCCGCCTGGGGAGGGGGTGGGGCCGGTGGACGCCCCCCACTGCCCGGCGAGTCTCCCGGGGACCCTCGGGCGGGCCTAGGGCCCCTGACCTGACGGGGCGCGATGCAGAACAGGGAGAGGCCGCCTGGCCCACGTGGGGACCTACCTGGTGCTGGGCCTCAGCCCTCGGGCCCCCCGTGCTCACCAGCGTGACCCGCACCGCGGCCAAGGGCTGCTGGGGAGAGGCTGCGAGGAGGGCGAGGGCACGTGAGCAGGGCCTGGGGACACCCGCCTGCTCCCCGCAGAGGGCAGCCCACCCCAGGGCCCCAAACTCTGAGATGAGACTGGCTGCCTCTGTGGTTCCCGCACCCCTCCTCTCAGGCCTCGGGGTCACAGAGAGGTGGGCTGTGACCCTGGCCTCCTGCCTGCGGGTCATCTGGATCCCCAGACTACCACGCGTGTTCTCCACGTGAGGTGTCGGAGCCCTTTCGAGGAGCGATGGTTTCCGTGGGTGACCCGGGCTCCTCCCCTTAGTTGCTCCCCGCCTGTCCCAGCCTTCTCCCCCCCGGCCTGCGGGTCATCTGGATCCCCAGACTACCACGCGTGTTCTCCACGTGAGGTGTCGGAGCCCTTTCGAGGAGCGATGGTTTCCGTGGGTGACCCGGGCTCCTCCCCTTAGTTGCTCCCCGCCTGTCCCAGCCTTCTCCCCGCAGGTTCCCCAGGACCCCCTCCCCCCCACTGCCCTGTCCTTCCGCACCGGGGGCTGCTTTAGTTGTCCAAGTGCTCTGATGTCTAATCAAAGCAGGCGCTTACCGGGCAAACGCCATCTTATTATTACTGCTCATACCAGACAGCAGACCACACACTTGGGCAAAACCTCAGAGACGGAGACCGATCTGTCCTTTATTGCTCAGAACGTAAAAGTGGACGTGGCAGGTTGACCAAAACCACCTGACACTGTGTGATCTTGGGTGACCTTGGGTGACCCTGAATGACTCCGGTTGGCCCTCGGTGATCTTGGGTGACTCTAGATGACCCTGGGTAGCACTGGATCCTGAATGATTCTGGGTGACCTTAGGTGACCCTGAATGACTCTGGGTGGCCTTGGGTGATGCTGGGTGACCCTGCATACCCTTGGGTGGCTCTAGGTGGACCTGGGTGGCCAGGCCCTGAGGCTGGTCCCCACGGTTACCCATTGCATCCACTCTCAGAGATGCTTCAGGTGCTCAGGGAATAGCAGAGCCTGCGTAACCTTCCTGGGGTGACAAGGAACCACTTCAGGGCCCCCACTCCCGGACCTACTGCGGAAGCATCCCTGAAGACAAGGAGCTCATGCTAAGCCGGGTGGGTGCTTGGTCCTAGAATGGCTCATAAGTGGCTGACTGTCATGTGACTTCTACTGACCTGCGGGTAGCAGGAGAGAAACCTGGCTGAACGCTTTCCGATGGGATGTTACATGAGGGATGCTGGCCAGGCCAGGCTCCCTAGGAGTTACCAGCTGCAGGAGGACTGAAGGGCCACCACCCACCACGTCTTGCAGGGAGGGCCCTGTCCTCCCTTCTCTGCTCCCAGGCCCTGTGGCAGAGGAACCCCTGTGTAACAAGGTCCCCAAGAATCAGGGTCACGAGCACCCCAGCCTCTCCCGGCACCCACAGCGATGACCCAGCCGGCATCTAGCCAAGCAGCACACACCTTCCCCCCGGTCCCGGGTTTCACCCTCAGGCCCACCTCTGACACCACCAACTGTGCCACGGCTGCTCTGGCTGGTGCTGGAGCTGCTGGGCGGCTCCTCCCCGTGGAGCGCTGCAGCCCCGACGACGGGCTCATCCACCGACATCTCCCCGGGCTCCACCAACATCTCCCCGGGCTCCACGGGCCCCGCCAGCTGGGAGTCGGCCTCGATGCCCGACGAGTGGGAGCTGCAGTGGCTGCCAGACGAGAGGAGTGAGAGGCGGTGCGGGGGACGCCAGCCTCCGTCCCCACTGTCCCCGCTGCCAGGGGAGCCAGGGGACGCCCTGCTGGCCGGGTCCAGGTCCAGGTCCAGCTCCAGCACGCCGCTGACGCAGGCCTCCCGGTAGCACTTCTTCTCTGTGCGGAGGGAGGGGGAGGGCACCGGCGTAAGAACAGAGCTGGAGACGGAGCCACAAGTGGCCGACAGAGGCCCAGGGGTCCGGCCCACTGCCAGGCCCAGGAGGATGCAGAGTCGGGGGAGGGAAGTGCCACGCAGAGATCAGGGCCCCAAGTGCCCGCTGTCACAGCCCAGGCCCCCAGGTGGCATCTGTCACCGGCAGCCGGTCAACTCCTACAACGCTCGTGTGCTCACGGCCCTAGGGCTCTCAGGTCTCAGTGCGAGGGGCCCCAAGCAGCCCCCGCAGGCAGGCGTGCGTACAGGCGCACACAGGCCCTCCGTGCTCACACATGCACGCGTGCGTTGCCAGGGCCTCCGGGAACCGCCTGGGGGTTACTGCAGCCCTCGCCTCGCCTCCCCGCTGGCCCCCATCTTTAGAATCAGGCCCCAGGAGAGCTGGAGGAGTGGGGTCGCCACTGCCCCCTTGCCAACCCCCCGCTGGGAAAACAGGGTGCCACGTGGGCTGCCGCGCCCAGAGCGTCCGGCCTCGACCGCAGAGGAGGGGCGGGCGCGGAGGGGACGGCCCCACCTTGGGCCTCCTCCAGCCGCCGCAGCCGCTGCAGCGCGGGCTGCAGGGTCAGGTGCAGCTGGTGGCTGGTGCTGAGCAGGTGTAGCAGGTGACGGGAATGCTGGGAGCAGCCCGTGCGGTACACCAGCTTCCGGGCCGCGGGCAGCCCGTCCGGCCAGAGCTCGAACTTCTTGCCCTGAGCAGAGAAGAGACGCGATGTGACGCGTACCGAGAAAGCCAGAGGACGGCATCAGCCAGGCCCTCTGCTGGGGGCTCCCCTGTTTCTGTCCTGCCGCCAGATTTCTCCTGGGGGTGCGGGTGGGGGAGGGGCCTCAGGGCAGCTGTAACTCCGCACCCACCGCGCTGGGCTGGGGGAGGCGGACCCCGTGGGCCCACGGCCCCGTTGGGCCCTCGAGTCCAGCCTGCACCCAGGTCCCACCGTCCCTGCCAATTGCCCGGCGCCAGGCCCGGCCCAGGGCGTCTGGATGGAGCGCGACTGCGGCCTCCTCCTCGCCCCCCTTTGTTGTCCCCACCCAGGAGCCAGAAGTTCTCCTGGTGACGAGAGCCAGGACACCCAGCCTGGCGGCAGGGCACTTCCAGGGGGCGGGGCCGTCTCCACGCGGGACACCCCCCAGGCCTCAGGCTGTGCCTGCACCTCGTGGGCCATGACATGCCTGGTCAACGTCCTGAAGGACAAGCGTCTGCCAGGTTCCCCTGGGCTCCTGGGGGCTAAGACGCCCCCGCCCCCAGCTCTGACCCCGTCAGACACGCACCAGAAAGGCCAGCTTCCCGATGTGGCTCCAGGGGAAGTCGTAGAGCAGCTGTGGAGCGTGGTTCACCTCCTGCAAGACAGGAGGGCCGCGTGCACAGGGCCAGCCAGAGGGAAGCAGCAAGGCCAGGGAGGGAGGCTTAAGGAGAAAGAGGGGGGAGGGGAGGAGGAGGGGAGAAGGGGGAGGGGAGGGGGAGGAAGGGGGGGAGGGGAGGAGGAGGAGGAAGAAGAGGAGGGCCCCTGCCGGTCACCTGATAGACCTGCACTCCTCTGAGGGTCAGTCCCAGGACAATGGTAGGTCGGTCCTCCTTCTTATCCTAAGAGGACACAGACGTTGGCAAGGTCTACAGCCCCGGGCCTGGGGTTGTGGCCCCCCTCGCAGACCCTCGCTGGTGGACCGGGGGTGCCTGAGGGCTGAGGTGGGGTCCCCGGGCCTCCTCCCATTTCCCCTCTGATGCTGGCTCGGGGTCCCGGCCGCCCTGTGGACCCCCGGGGAGGAGCGTCCCAGGCCTGAACCGCCCTCCCCCGCGGGGCCCGCCCACCCCGCAGCGGGACCTTGTACAGCCTGAAGAAGTGCACGGGCACGTCCTCCAGCCGGCAGGCCTCCCGGATGAAGCACAGCACGGCCTCCTTGGGGCTCAGGCCCCGCTGCTCACGGTGCAGGGCGGGCTCGTGCCTGAGGATGTAGGCGCTGCCCCTCTTGGTGATGATCTGAGGGCGGAGCCGCCAGCCATCTGTCCAGCCTGCCCCCCCTCCTCTCCCGCTCCAGCCAGGGGACTCCCCCCGCCCCTGGGGGTGGCGGCCAGGATGGAGAGAGGGGCCTCACCCACTGCGGGAAGTAGGCCTGTGGCTCAAAGTAGCGGCCCGAGTGTGCCGGCTCGCGGTAGTTGCCCAGGTCGGCCTGCAGCCCGTAGGCAGCCAGCAGGAAGTAGGCCTCCTCCCGGTGGGCGCACTGGGACCGCAGCACCTGCTCCTTCAGGTGGCAGTAGTACAGGTGCCTGGCCGTCCTGTCGCTGGCAGGCGGGCGGGCTCGGGAGGGCTGTCCCCCTGCAGCCCGCGGCCTCCCACCCCGCCAGTCACCTACCCCCGCCTGCCAGGCCCCGTCTCGTTGCCCCAGGGCCCCAGGACCCTCAGGGCCCCGTGGCGGGGGAGGTACAGGTGGATGTGCCGCCGCCCCCGCTGCTGCTGAGAAGCCGGGTGAGCCTGACTTCGGGCAGGGCTCCCGGGACCCAGGACTCGGCAGGCCTGGCCTACAGGACTCGGCAGGCCTGGCTTACAGCCGCTCATTCCCAAGAGACGGGCCCCTTTCTTCTGCTAATTTCCCAACACGCACAGGGAGCAGGGCCCCTGGGAAGAACAAGTTCAGATCTTCTAACACTACCAGCAGCGAGCGACTGGCCCCGTTAGCACGGGGCAGCCACGCTCCCTCCCCCCAGCCTGCCTGTTCTCCCCTCGGAGACTTTTCCAGAACCACCCCCCCCCGCCCCAGCTCTCTGCCTGGGGAGGCTTGTGGGGACCCCGGCCCGCTTGCACCTGCTCAGGGGATTCCTGGGACACGGGCCCGCTTACCCGTCCCCAGTCTGGGGTAACTCAGTTCCTGGGGCGCCCCAGGGTCTGTATTTTCCCACATGCTCTGGTGGGGTTCTCTCGGGAAAGTAGACCCAGGAGCTCTGAAGGAGGCCCTCCAGGTGTGCCAGCCTGAGGCCCTTTCCCACCCGGGTGGGGCACCAGCAGCTGGGCATGCAGCCCAGAGCAGGAGGATGGCCCCCACTTACAGAGGAATCCCAGACCCTCCGACACACGCCTGGGAAAAACCCCACCCTAGGGCATAAAAATACCTGTGTTTGAAACACTCTCTTGTTTCTGCCCTAGTCTTTACATGTTGGTTAATTTAAAAGAATGGCTGCGCCTCTACCCCCCCCAAGCAACAGCGACACCGCATCCTGACAGGTGGTCACCCTTCCGGGAACGTGCCAGAGAACCAGCGAGCAATTTTACCTGATAAGCCTTCCGTTTTCCACGTAGTACTGCACCCTGAGGAAGGCCACGAAGGGGGCACCGGGCCTGCCGCCTCCCTGGGGGTGGAAGGGTGGAGAGAAGGCGGTACTGAGACCTGGGGGGAGGGGGCTGACCCCCGGCTCGTGCTCAGGAGGGGGCCATCACCTCCATCACTTCAGAGCCAGCCCGAGGTCACAGCTCAGGCCCGTACTGCGGGGCAGTACATGATTTTATGTCACTCTGTTAAAAGGAGAAGCTGAGCAAATGTCCAGAGCACTCAAGGCCATGCCCCTGCACCCACGTGGCTGGCTTCCCTGCGCCTGGCACACTCCGCACCGGGACCTGGGCTGGGGCGCGGACCCCCCCGGGGGCCGGCAGCTGGGCTCCCGGGCCCCTCCACCCTGCCCTCCCGCCTGGCAGTTTAGCTCACTCTATGCGTTTCTCTCTTCCAGTCCTTTGAGAAGTACTTGCTGAGCTTCTGCTCCAAATCCATGAAGACGTGCTCGCTGTCTACAAAGAGAAGCAGGGCCTGGAGCAGAGCGTGCTGGGAGGCCCACGCGCGGCCAGTCACACGTGGTGGCCTCCTCGGGGTGGCAGGCTGAAGGAGCGCGTCTCCTGACGTCCAGGCTTTACCGGGTGGTTTTCCAAAGTGTGGAATCTTTAGATACTGAAACCTAGACACTGACGCTGCGATGGCACTGGCGCTGGTACTTGCCGGGGGCGCGACTGTCAGCCCCTCTCCCAGCTGTAGACCGAGTCCTTTGAAACCGGAAAGGCCTATAAACCTGGGACCAAGCTCCCCAACTTCAAGTCAACAACCAGGTTAACGTGGTCACGCTGGGAATGGCCACGGGGGCCTTCTTTCCAAATTCTACGCTCTGTGTTTGCGGACTATTACGACCACGTGTTTCCTTTGTAAGCTGGAGAAAAATGAGATTATTCTAGACCGGAGCGTGGGGCGGGCCGGCCTCCCTCCGTTACTGTCGGGCTCAGCTCCAGAACCGCTGACTCTCAGGGCCTCGACTGCGCCACCTGCGGGCCCCTCTCTGAGGACAGCAGGACAGCCTGACCCCTCCCAGCTCCAGGAGGCAGCCTTCGAGGGTATAGGCAGGGCGGTGCCAGGGGACCAGGGCAGAAACGGGAGGAAACGGGGTCCTAAAGTGTGGGGCTGCCAGTGGGACAGCGGACGCACTGGCCTCAGCAAGCCACTGGCATGAAAACGGGGAGGGGTGGCAGGAGCCGCACGTGTCCCCAGATTCGTACGTTGGAGCCCAAACCCCCAGGACCTCACAATGTGACTGTATTTAGAGCTGGGCCTTCTAAGAGGTGATTAAGCTAAAATGAGGTCATTAGGGTGGATCCTGACCCGGTGGGACTGGTGTCCCCATAAGAAGAGGCGCTCAGACACAGATCTGCACACAGGAACGGCACGTGAGTTCAAGGGGAGAAGACGGCCAAGTACACGCCGAGGAGAGAGGCCTCAGGAGCAACGGCCCCACTGACCCCGGGATCCCAGACCTCTAGCCTCCAGACTGCGAGAAAACAGGTTTCTGTCGTTTAAGCCGCCTGGTCTGAGGTACCTGTTACCTGAGGCCCGAGCAGGCTGCACAGAGGCTGCTCCTGACCCTAAGAGGTTTAGGGACAAGGTGACAAAAACGCAACGCGGGGACGTTATTTGGGTCCTTATTCTTACAAAACAGCTATAAAAAGACATTTCCGAAACAACTGGGAAATTTAAATATCAAGCGAATATTAAATAATATCAAGAAAGTTAATTCGGTTGGGTGTACAAATGGCATTGTGCCTATTTAAGAAAATATTCTCTTTCAAGAGATATGTAAAGAGTATTTAGGGATGGAATATCATGAAGACTGGGATTTATTTTAAATAATCAGCAAAACATTCAGGGTTCAGTGGAGCAGGTATGGCAAAAGGTTGCCAATTGCTACATGCTGTTTTCTCTACTTTCATGGATGTCTGAAAATTCTCAAAATACTTCTTCAGTGAGATGAGCATTGCATCTCTCCTCTATCCTGCAGGGCTACCAGGACGGGGGGCTGGCTGCACGTCCCTCCGTCCTTGGCAGAGGGAGACTGGGGTGGGCCTGTGAACCCCACTGGCCCCCCTGCTTCTTCCTCTGAGACCTCCTTGCTCCGGTGGCCAGCCTGCCACCCCTCCCCCGACGTCCCTCTATTATTTTACTGCCAGTGGCCGGGCTTCAGGTCCATCCTCACTCCGCGTCCGGAGCCCCCAGCGTGCCCACCCACTGAGTCTGAGCCCGCCTGCACGTCCCACACCCAGACCCCAGCGGGGCCTCGGGGGGTCAGGTGGCGGCGGCACTGCACCTCAAGCCCTGGCGGGGGGACCCAAGGGCTGGCGGCTGTCCTGGACCAGAGAGGCCCGGAGTGGCACACGCCCTCAGCTAAGCCACCTCCAGATGCTCCAGAGGCCCAGGCTGCCAAGTGACAAAGCTCAGGAGGAAGAGGGTACCACTGAACCCGACCACCGCGTCCGAGGGGTAGGGGCCCCCCCCGAGCCTGCGAAGCCCCTCCCCGCAGGGCTCCGGGTCTCAACGAGTCCCCGCATGAAGTCACCACGTGTGTGCGTCCCCTCTCTCTGCTTTACCGCCCGCGTGTGCCCGGTGCTACGCCATGAGGCCTGTGCCGCGAAGTGAGCGGGTCCCGCCACCTACCCCAGCCCCCCGCTCGGCCTCCACCAGGCCCACCAGGACCCTCTCTGGAACGATGGGGACTTCATTTCCCTGAAGTGGGAAACTTCCAGAACAAGACGACAGACTTGTTGAGGAACGAGCAATGGCAACCCCCTCCTCCCCCAAACAAATCAAGCTTCTCAGGAAAGCTCGCGTCCTGATTGGCCGTCTGCGAGGACCGGACACAAGGCGGCAGCGTCCAACGGCTGAGACGGCGATTCTGGACAAAACTGTAAACTGGGGCAAAGCTACCCATTAACTGAGCTTTCCCTGCAAACCGGGAAAAGTCCACTAATATTAAAATTTAACCCAAAGCTGCTACTCTAGGACGTGAACCCCTTGCTGGGCGCCGGGCCCCCTGCCTGCAGCACCGTCTCACTGATGCCCCCGATTCTGTCCGGGGCCCGGAACTGGGGAGCGGTTTCCTGACAGACAGGAGAAAAGGCGGTTGTCTTGAGCTCTACCCCCTCCCCCGGGCCAGGCTGGGGGTCCCACGTGGGACACCCCAGGTCCACGCCAGGGGCGCACGGCCGGGTCTAAGGGCAGGAATTCCCGTGGGGACCTTGACCCCTGACCCCACCTCATCCCCCTTCTCTTCCCTGCTTGGTCCGCGCCCCCCTCCCCGCCCCCCAAGCCCCTAGGCCCTCGGCCACCAGAAGCCCCAGGGCTCGGCTCTCAGCCACGCTGAGATGAAATTACAAGCTCCAAAGAGAGCCTGGCGAGGACGGCAGTCGCACCAGTGACGAGCCCGGGGCCTCCATCTCTGTGCTCGGGGCCCGGAGAGGTCAGGCGGCCCAAGCATGGAATCTTCTCTGCGGCTGCGGCCGAGGGAACCCACGTGGGACGAAGGCCCGGGTCATCACGCGGGGGCCACCGCGGGATCGTTTCCCACGGAGAAATGCTTACGAATCTGCGGGACACGCTGCACGGACGGCCGACGGAGAGGCCGGGTCCTCAGAGCCCATGTCCCCATGGGGTCTCCCCATCTCACTCGGCCCCCACCTGGACGCCTGCCTGGGGTGCACAGGCTGGGGGATCCAGGCGGAGGGTCAAGCTCCCCTGCTCCGCCCTGTGCTTGTCCGCTCAGCCGGGGGTCTGGAGGGAGCCTGGGACGGCGGGACAAGGCGGCCGCCCCGCCTCGTCTGCCAGCGCTGCCCCTCCTCACGCCAGGGTTCCAGGGAGGCTCCATCTGACCCACGGCTCTGAACTGGGCCCTGCACACCAGCAGGGCCCGGGGCTTCCAGAAAGCGAGCTTCCAGCCTGCTCACCCGCTCTCTCCAGAGGAGGGGAGTGTGCTAGTGTGTGTGTGCGCGTGTGTGCACCAGTGTGAGAGCATGTAAATACGTGTGAGTGTGCGCCTGTAAGTGTGAATAAGTATGTGAGGGTATGAGTGTGCCAGCAGGTGTGCGAGTATGTAAGCGCGCACGTGTGAATGGGTAAGTATGTAAACATGTGAGACGGTGTGCTCGGGTGTGGTTATGTGTGTTTGTGTATTTTGTGTGCGCGTGAACACTTGAACATGTATATGCGTGCCTGAGAGTGCACGTGTGTGAATGTGTAAGTATGTAAACATTTGCACGTGTGAGCATGCGTGCACGCGCCTGTGCTCCGGTGCAGTGAGGGGGAATCGCCCAGATACCCTGGTGCCCTTGGAACACGTGGGCACCAGGTGGCACCAGGCAGAGGCCTGGGGTCTCCTTCAGGCTCAGCCCCAAGCACCCGCCCTCCCTGCCCTGGGAGGGGCCCGGGGGCCCAGGGGCGTCGGGCGACGCTTGCTTACTTCTTATCACACTGAGGCCAAAGAAGTGGGCTTCTCTGATGCCGGCCAGGTCGCACACCTGCTGGAAGAGCTCGTGCCCGGCGGCCTGCACCTGCGATAGAGATGGGAGGCGCTCAGGGCGCCGAGCAGGGCGACCCCTGGAAGAGGAGGGAGTCCAGGGGAGGGTCCACCGAGCCGGGCTGGTGGGCGGGGGTCTGGCTCAGCGGGCTGCCCGCTCAGCAGAGTCAGGGCTCGGGGTCCCTGGTCACTCCCCGGGCCGACGGCTAGAAGCCCCCCCCTCAACTCGACGGGCCGCCTGTGAGAGGGTGGGACCCTCACGAGGGCGGGGGCGGCGTGCCCAGCCCCAGGACAGGGGGCCGCTCCCTCCAAGGACGGGCTGTGGGAGGCTCCGTGCCCCCAGGAACCCCACTGGGCTCTCTCCTCACCCTAAGCCAGCATCACTGGGCGACTCCTGAAAGCGGGGCTGGCGTCTGGCACCCCTGAAAGGGGCGTGTGCTGCAGGGGAGGCCCATGTCTCCCCACGCCCCACTTCTGCCACAGCAGCCGTCCTGCCCCTCAGGGACCTCCTGCCGGGCTTCAGGGCCCAGGCCGAGCCCCAGCGCTGTCTCCTCCCCGCCCCGCCCCGCTCCCACGCGGCCCCAGTCCTGGGTGTGCGTCCACGCCTGCACGAGTGAGGTCTCTCTTCCGTCGGTGTGCGTACGCGGAAGGGCGGGCTCTCTCCCTCAACACAACCATGGGCCAGTCAGCTTTCCATTATCCACAAATGCTTCATCACACCGGCCAAGTTAACAACATCTTTATATCAGCCACCCCACACGTTCAGATTTCCGGTGGTCTCACAAACGTCACGTTTTCGTGCTTTGTTGATTTGAATCCAGACTCAAGGAAGGCCCCGCCCCGGGACCTTTCCCCGGACGTGGATTTGTTGGGCGCACAGGGTCCTTTATCCCGTAGCCGACACATCTCCCTGGTGGGTCTGGTCCTCCGTCCTCCGTGCTTCCTGGGCCGGTGGTCGGTCCCCACAGACCTACGTCGCCGCCTGGCGCGCGTGTCCGTGTGTGTGAGGCCGGCTGGTGGAGGCTCGGGTTCACCGAATGGAGACCCATTGACCGGGGGCAGCTGAGGACGCTGGTCGCAGGCTTCCTGGGGACGGGCGGAGCTCCTGTGACTCTGGGAGTCCCACTTCTTAGTGGTCAGTGCCCGGGAGGCCGGCCTCGGCATTGTCCGTCTGACCTGGTGAGGGACCATCCCTCCGCCTGCGATGACGGTGACGCATGTTCGCAGCAAGGCTTTTCCCAGCCCACGGCTTCCTAATGCTTGGTGTGAAGACGCACGCGGTACAGTTAAATACGGGGTCCTCCCTCGCTGCTAGCCCAGTGCACACACCCCGGAAGTAACTTGGCTCCGCTGGCTCCGAGTTGCAGGGCCAGGAGGGCGAGGCCGCAGGCGCTGGAGGCTGGCTCCGTGGGCCCCGTCGCAGCCGAGATCCACGTCTCCCTCTAGAGGGTTCAGCTCTGCTCTGGCTGCCAGTCCTTCAGGGAGACCTTCCCGTGAATTTCACCCGGGAACCAGGCTCACATAAGGCAGGGCCAACACCCCAGGACCTCCCCCCCACCCCCGCCCCAGGTCCCCTTGCTGCACCCTCCCCGTGGCATAAGGCACCTCTGAGGACACAGCGAACCCCCGGAAAGCCCATCGATCAGCTCCAGCGTCTCATCGCTGGATGGGGACGCCGAGGCTTGGGGGCCTTGACTCCAGTACAGAAGCGTGTCCCTGAGCAGAGGAGAAATTCCCAGGACACAGGCACGACATTCCCGGGAGCCATGGGGCATCTCAGACCCCCTCTGCCCCCTCCCAAAGGCAGCCCCAAACCAGCCCCGCAGGGACCAGGGCTCTTCGCCAGACCCCTCCCACTTCAAGTGCCGCGTTTTCATAAACCACGGTTCTCCTTCAATGAGGTTACCCGCCTCCGGCAGCGGCCGGCCAACTTTTAGGCGCTTTCCGTCGCCTCTCAACTAAGACAGGCAGACAAGGTGAGAGGAGGCAAGACAGACACGGAGAGTCCATCTTCCTCCGACTGGGCCCTAGACAGCCCGAGCGTCCGTGATGGCTGAACACACGAGACAGACATTTCCACGTGGACGTTAGCTTCCCGAGTTCTCCGTGCCCCTCGCGCCCTGCACCCCGCGTCCCCAGAAAGGAGATGCAGAAACAGGAACTTATTTCTCACAGTCAGCAGCTTCCATCAGGAACGCTCCCTTCACGGGCCAAATGGGAGGGCTGACCCCTCCCCGGCACGCCACCGAGACGGGGCCTGGGGCTCCAGAGCACCCGCCCCCCCGCCGCCCTGGCTCTGCTCCCCTGCGGGCCGGGGGCTACACCTGCAGCGAGAACGCAGACGGGCTCTGGAACCAGGCGGCCTGGGCTGCAGCCCCAACTCGGCACCGAGCGCTCGCCCACCCTGGGCCTCAGTTTCCCGTCTGTGAGATCAGACCAACGGGGGGCAGGGCCCCGGCTGCGCGTGGAGAGGGCTAAGGGAGGGGGCAGAGCTGGACACGCGGGGGCACCGGTTAGCGCAGCAGGGGCTGCTCCGGGCCGAGATGGGCAAGAGGGGCCTCGAGCTCAGCTCAGACGCGCCCGGCAGGGCCGCTGCAACCGATCTCCAGAGACCGCGTGGCACCGGAGGCCTCAGGCCACTTCGTTTCCTCTCGGGCAACTGGCATGAGGTGGAAAGACCTCAAAATCGCGGCTGGAAGCGAGCTGGCCCTGCACTGACCCACTAGACGCCCCGTGTCCCGAGGGCCGGAGCTGGGGCGCAGGCAGCCCGCGGAGCAGGCTCTGAGCTGCCGCGGGGCACGGCAGCGGGCCCACAGCACGGCCAGCTTGTCCGGTGTGCCCCGCGCGTGTCTGTGCTCAGGCCAGGCCCCACGCACCCCTACCTCCGCTGTACAGAGACGGGGGCTCCCCTCCCCGGCTCACCGTACCCCCGCTCCCCGGGAAGTCCCGTCGGCGAGGGTCTCTGCGGGGCCGGAGTCCCTGTGCGGGGCCGCCGCGCGGCCCCTCTCTCATTCTGGGCGCTCCTTCACAGGGGCGGAGGAGCTGGCGCCCGGTGCTGGCTGACACAGGTCGCCCCGAAGACGTCTGCGTGGCAGCCGCCGTCCCCGGCGTGGCCGGGCCTGGGGAAGGCGGGGGAGGCGAGCCTCGTCCCCAGGGGTGCACTGGTCCTCACAGACCAAGTGTCATTCAGAGTCGGGCACAGGCCACCCCTGTGATGAGGCTTCTTAGCTAATGGCTCTGACTTCAAGCAGCTGCATCGTCTGGTGGGAGTTTGCAGGAGACACATGCTTCCTAAAGAGAGCCTCCATCCTGTACCCGCGCCTGGGTGTCATCCTGCGTGTGGAGCGCATCCATGCATTCCCATCTCCCCTGAAAGGACAGCCTGGGCCACGTGGCCGTCAGGTGGAGGCCAAGCAGGGTGTCTCGGGGACACTGTGGAGCGAAGCCCTGCTCCGCTGTCCCCCAGCCCAGCGCTTAGGGGCTGCCCTTCCCAGGGAAGGCGGGAGCCACCCTCTTGGGAGGACAGAGCCGCGGTCTCGCCCTCCAGGCAGGACCTCACGGTCACCCGCAGACAACGTGTGGGCAGCCTGACTCCCGTCTGCCAGGTCTGAATCTGGTTCCCTCAGCAGCTTTAGTGTTTATTCCAGGCCGAGGACGCAGCTGCCCGCAGATCCACCCCCACCCGGGTCACGGGACGAGGCTCCAGAAGGGATGGGCCCCTCGGAACAAAATCAGCCCAGCAGGCGCCGGACGCTGCGGACTGTGCCTGGCCTGGGCCACAGCCGGGGGCTACAGACCGAGAGGGACACGCACTGTGTAAAGGTGGCCAGAGCCAGCGGCCGCTTCTCTAAGCTGGGGGGCAGTGGTGCGACTAGAACTCAGTGCGGTCCCAGAGGGCGGGACCGCCAGCGCACTGGCCCCACGTGGTCCCCACGGCCAACCCTCACACGTGGCCTGGCTCACCCCATGGCCCCTGCTGGCCCCCTGCTGTCGCCCACCCGGCTCTCCTCCGCGCTCACCCCCACGACCAGCCGCAGCCGTTCCCGCGTGGGGAGCCGCACCAGAACAGCCCTGTGCTCCGAGGGCATCTCGCCGTCCCAGGGCCACTTCCGCCAGCCGCACGCGGGGTCGCAGGACCAGGAGCCCTCCATCCCCTCCTGCGGGAGAGAACTCGTCAGGGGCACGGCACCGGAGGGACGGGACCACGTGTCACCACGTGTGGGCCCTCTTCCGCCGGCCGGACACAGGTGCGTCCCTGCACCCCCAGACTCACCCAGCTCCGGGCTTCCTGGGGACAGGCACCCTGCTGAGCTCCTGGCTGGGAAACGGCCCCGCAGTGGAGCCAGGCCAAGGTCCAGGGTCATAAATAGCCGGCTACGTGCAGGTTGATTGGAATGCAAATAAACAACGCGCCAGGCTGTCACCGCCCGCCTCCAGCTAAGCCAACTCCCCCATGTACCACCTTCTCCTTTTCAGGACCGAGAGCAGGGCCACCCGAGGCCCAGGGCACAGACCCCAGAGCCAGGGCTGCCGTGGAGGGCACTGGAGGAGCTGCAGGGGCGCCGCAAGCAGTAGGCGGCCCGGGTCCCCACCGCAGCCCCTCCCGCTCGCGTCTGGAAATGAATCCCGAGGTAGCAGACACCGGTCCCCAAACAAGGTCTCCCTGAAGGCCCGCTCTGATCCGTTCGGGCTGAGGTCACAGCCTCCTGCCGGGCCTTGAGCCGGTGAACTGCTGAGCTCGTGAGCTCTGACCCGCGGGGAAGAGCAGTGCTAAAAGGTGGGGCCCCTGTAGCCCCCTGAAAGCGGGTTCTGCTCCCACAGGCCGGCCGGCACCCCCGTGTTTCCATTACGGGGTGAGCCTGGAAGGGTCCCGAGCTGTCCTCCTTTGAGAGGGACTCCAAGAGGCTTTTATTTGACAAACACAGGAAGTTCCTCGAGGGGCAGCTGGGCAGGTCCTAGGGAATTCGGCTCCCGCTGTCCCTACGTCTGGCCCTATGGGGCTGGAAGGTGGGGAACACAATGGAGAGAAGGGAACCTCATCCCGGCTCTATCTGCCTGTGATTCCCGCCCAGCTGTACGGGTCACACGTGAAGCTGAAGAGGCTGCCGCCCTATCTTTTTCTCTCCAGGGTGAATGCAAAATGATTCTCTTCCGAGATGTGTGTGTCCTTTTTACCGGCAACTTAATGATTTTTAAAATGGCCAAAGAGCCTGAAAACAGATGCTGTATCCCGTGATCCCCTGCACGTGCAACCTGATTGCGCAATTCACTGGCCGAGGTGTCCTGTGACCCACTGACGAGAGGTCCCTGGCGCTCCTGCTATAAGGAGCAAACAGGGAGGACGTGAGGTGACCGGGCAGCTGCACAAAGTGTGGACACACACACACACACACAGGAACCCCGAGGTGGTGTGGACGGAGGGACACGGAAGTGGGGCTTCTCCCGAGGAAGGTGTCAGGGACGGACGTCAGCCCCCGCTGGGCAGTCAACGATCCACAGCCAAGATGCTCTGCCCCAGGTGTGCTCCTCTGACCAGCACTGGGTGACGGTGCCTCACTTACCTGTTCGGTGCTGGCTGTGTCGTAGGTGACAGTTGGCAAAGGAGCTCCAAACACCTCCAGTGATGAAAAGGAAAAGAAAGGCTGCTTCTTGTTGATAAATGTTCCACCTTGCATCACATATCAGGTATCAGGGCAGGGGGTGCACTTCCTGGAGAGGCCGCAGAGGGTCTGCACTAGGTGCCCCGGGGCCCCCTCCCACCATCCAGGGACCCCTGTCCTCTGGCTTCTCAGGAAGGTGGGAGTGAGATAAACACACTTCAAACACTCGTGTCTTCAGCAAACATCATTCTCAATGGTGAAAAACTGAAAGCATTTCCTTTAAGATCAGGAGCAAGACAAGGATGTCCACTCTCACCACTCTTATTCAACGTAGTTTTGGAAGTCCTAGCCACAGCAATCATAGAAGAAAAGGAATACAAATTGGAAAAGAAGAAGTAAAACTGTCACTGTTTGCAGATGACATGATTCTATACATAGAGAATCCTAAAGATGCCACCAGAAAACTAGTAGAGCTAATCCATAAATTTGGTAAAGTTGCGGGATACAAAATTAATGCATAGAAATCTCTTGCATTCCTATACACTAACAATGAAAGATCAGAAAGAGAAATTAAGGAAACAATACCATTCACCATTGCAACAAAATGAATAAAATACCTAGGAATAAACCTACCTAAGGAGGTAAAAGACCTGTACTCAAAAAACTGTAAGACACTGATGAAGGAAATCAAAGATGACACAAACAGATGGAGAGATACCATGCTCCTGGATTGGAAGGACCAATATTGTGAAAATGACTATACTACCCAAAGCAATATACAAGTTCAATGCAATCCCTATCAAATTACCAATGGCATTTTTCACAGAATTAGAAAAAAAATTATACAATTTGTATGGAAACACAAAAGACCCCGAATAGCCAAAGCAATCTTGAGAAAGAAAAACGGAGCTGGAGGAATCAGGCTCCCTGACTTCAGACTATACTACAAAGCTACAGTAATCAAGACAGTATGGTACTGGCACAAAAACAGAAATATAGATCAATGGAACAGGATAGAAAGCCCAGAGATAAACCCACACACATATGGTCACCTTATCTTTGATAAAGGAGGGAAGGATATACAGTGGAGAAAAGACAGCCTCTTCAATAAGTGGTGCTGGGAAAACTGGACAGCTACATGTAAAAGTATGAAATTAGAACACTCCCTAACACCACACACAAAAATAAACTCAAAATGGGTGAAAGACCTAAATGTAAGGCCAGACACTATCAAACTCTTAGAGGAAAACATAGGCAGAACACTCTATGGCATAAATCACAGCAGGATCCTTTTGGACCCATCTCCTAGAGAAATGCAAATAAAAACAAAAAAAAAAAAACAAATGGAAATAAAAACAAAAATAAACAAATGGGACCGAATGAAACTTAAAAGCTTTTGCACAGCAAAAAAAAAAAACCCTATAAACAAGACGAGAAGACAACCCGCAGAATGGGAGAAAATATTTGCTAACGAATCAACAAAATAAACAAATGGGACCGAATGAAACTTAAAAGCTTTTGCACAGCAAAAAAAAAACCCTATAAACAAGACGAGAAGACAACCCTCAGAATGGGAGAAAATATTTGCTAACGAATCAACAAAGGGTTAATCTCCAAAATATATAAACAGCTCATGCAGCTCAATATTAAAAAAAACAGAGAACCCAATCCAAAAATGGGCAGAAGACCTAAATGGACATTTCTCCAAAGAAGACATACAGAT
>NC_041223.1:1721776-1729294 GCF_002837175.3 Physeter macrocephalus | reverse complement strand
GGTCGTGGAAGCAACCTAAATGCCCATCGACAGACGAATGGATAAAGAAGATGTGGTACATATATACAATGGAATATTACTCAACCATAAAAAGGAATGAAATTGGGTCATTTGTAGAGATGTGGATGGAGCTAGAGGCTGTCATACAGAGTGAAGTAAGTCAGAAAGAGAAAAACAAAAATTGTATATTAACGCATATATGTGGAGCCTAGAAAAATGGTACAGATGAACCGGTTTGCAGGGCAGAAAGTGACACAGATGTAGAGAACAAACATGGACACCAAGGGGGGAAAGCGGGGGGTGTGATGAATTGGGAGATTGGGATTGACATATATACACTGATAGGTATAGAATAGATAACTAATAAGAACCTGCTGTATTTAAAAAAATAAAATAAAATTCAAAACAAAAAACCACTCGCGTCTTCTGAGCCGGGTGGGTACTCAGGTGGGAAGCAGCCACCTGCTGAGAGTCTGTGGTTCCGGGTCTGGGGGGAGGGCCACCCCTGCACTGGGCCCTCCTGAGGGCCACTGCCCCGGGGATCCCTTCTCTGTGCAGCCTGCCTTTCTCTGGATGATGGTCTTTGTCCTCTAGCATGAGATGGACCTGCCAAGAATGTGCTAGAAATGAAGCTTCTGAACCATAAGCCCGTAAAGAACAGGTGTCACAAAACAACGCAGGAAAACCATTCAGCAATAAAAGGAAGCAGAGTACTGGTACGTGGACAAACATCACACAGTCATGCCGACCCAAAGAACACATCTTACAGGATTCCATGAAATGTCCAGAAGGGGCAAAATACCCACAGAGACAGGAAGCAGGTGTGCGACGCCTGGGGGAGAGGAGCCTGCACACGGCGTGGGGACGCGCCACAGTCAGACGGTGGAGGCTGCACAGTCGTGAGTTTACCAAAACTCACTCAATTGTTCACTGAAAACGAATGCATTTTACAGTATGTAAATCCTACCTCAATAAGGCTACCAAAATACATAGTATAAAATAGTAGAAAACCACAAAAAGTCATTCAATCGATGGCACGGAATGCAATGCAACCATCTGCCGGAAACGCCCCTTCCAACAGGTGTGTGTGTGCGTGTGCACACGGGCGTGTGCGCGTGCGAGTGCCCTGACGACAGGCTCTCCTGCACCGTCAGTACCGCGTGTGGACCCTTCCGCGTGTGCCTCGCCTGCCCTTTACGGAGCCAGTTCTGATGGTCGCAATGGCACATTTTAGGGCAGGGAATCTGAGTGCAGGGGTCGAGCTGCTTAGTTAGCGGTCGGGGGGGTGCCTGCCTGCCTTCCGCCCCCCCGCTACGCCCACGTGCACTTTGCCCGCTCCCCTCTGGTGCGCCTCCGGCCTGACCCATCCGTCGTCCAGTGAAGAGCCCAGCCCAGCCCAGCCGCCCTGGGCCGTTCTCACACCGCTTCTTAAAGTGCTTCTTTTATTCTCAGCTTTCCTGAAAAGGCGGTTGGCCAGACTCAGCGCATTTTGCTCATTTTACCCGCAGGGAACGTGAGGCACCGAGAAGCCAAGTGCTGTGCAGGGAGGGCCCCTGGCTCCAGCGTCTCTAAGACGCCCCCAGAGTCACGTGACAAGCGCTCATTCTCATGGACACGTCCAGGGTGACTCCCGCACTCCGGAATGAGAGACGCCAGCGTTTGGGGAGGCGCAGGGGTCTGCCTGCCATCGGGAGTTGCAGGTGGGTGCGGCGCGCTGGGGGGTCCCCGATGTGCCTCTGCTGGGCGACGGGAGCTGAGGACCCTCACAGCGCCAGCCCGGTGACGGAGACACTGGAGGGGTCCCCCCGCGGGTGTCCAGGGCCCCGGTGCCTGTGGGGCTGGGAAGAGCCGGCCCAGAGGAGAGGCTAGGCGGCTGGGGCGCTGCCTGCTGCCCACGCGGGCGGGCCGTGCTGCGTCAGCCGCCCGCTCCACCTCTTGACCTCCGTTAAAACCCAGGCCCCAAGAGCAGGGTGCGGGGCAGCGTGCGTGCCCATCGTCCACCCCTTCGGTGCGCCAGCGGCTTTTCCTCCAGCTGACCTCTGGCCAGGGGTCCAAAGCGACGCCCTGCAGGGAGTAGCTCCTGGCGCACTCCTCATTTCCCAACAGCAAGCGCTGGCAGCCCCCCACCCTGCCACGCAGTTGGAAGCAGGGCTCCTGAGCTCACCTGCCACCCACAGGCCTCACACGGCACATCGCAGGGCGCCTCCGGGCCCTACTCTCAGGGACACGATGGTGACAAAGAAAGGAATGGGGCCAAGGGAGCGCGTTAGCGGACACAGTGGGACGAGGGCCAGGCCCACCACGGCTACAGGAGCACCAGGCCCCCGGCCCCTGGGGAGGGACCTCCCAGCACACACCGGAGACCGCTGCCCCCAGGCTGTGCTCCGATGTCCCTCTCACGCAACTCTCTAAAACCAAGCCACCCAGTAACTCGCCCTGGCACCGCAGCTCCTGCCTGGTCCCCCAGTCCAGCCGGGGAGCTGCTGTGAGCGAGGGGACTTGCTTCTGGGCTCACTTCCTGGGCCCTGATGCCAGTGCGACAAAGCTCCCGAGTCAGCTGCCCATTTGTGGGACACTTGCGTTTTTAGTGTCCACACAGCTCTCAGGAAGAGGGGGCACAAAAAGGAGAACTTGGGGCAGAGAAGCGTATCTCAAGGATGTGTGCCCTTTGCGCGTGTTCTAACAGAATGGTTTCTATCTCAGAGAAATGAATCATAGCGAGCAAAATTCTGTGAAGTCAGAAAATTAGCCAACCTAGTTGAACAAGAAATTAAATAAATGAATTAACCCGAACAGCGAAGGCATCTGAGAAGCACGGCGGGAAGGACCGTGAAACTGTCAGATCGTGGGAGGGGCTGCCCTTCCCCGCGTCCCTGGGCACAGAGGTGGATCTGGAAGAATTTGCTGAGACATGGGAACGCGTAGGGGCCGACCGTGTGGGGTGTGGACATGGCTGGGGGCCCGTTTGGGTCCCGGAGCTCGGGGTCAGCAGGTACGGACGCCCACGCTAGGACGGGGCCTGGCAGCAGGAAGTCCGCCGGCGCCCGGCCCCCAGGGGACACACTGGGAGGCAGCAGAGCGAGAAACACCTCTTTTCCGTGAAACCCGAGCCCTTCCCTGTCTCTAATATAAACCAACTCATGTGTTACGCGTGAGACTTTATTTTCAAGACTCCCTAAGCCAGGGTCTCCCACACTTGCCCGGAAGCCTTGTGGAGGGCATGAGGGCAGGGGGTGCCCGGGGACCTTCCCCCCAAGCAGCAGGTGAGGAGGGGGCCAGCCGGCAGCCCCAGAAAGGACTACGGTGGCTGGTGAGGTCAGCTGGCTCACGTGTTCAATCTGCCTCGGCAAGATTTGAAGGAAACTTCCATTTCAGTCCTCTGCTTCTTCCCCCGGGAAACAGCCTGTCCCAGGACCACCAGCCCCTACGGACGTCAGATTAAAACAAGCCCGTCGGGCTTCCCTGGTGGCGCAGTGGTTGCGCGTCCGCCTGCCGATGCAGGGGAACCGGGTTCGCGCCCCAGTTTGGGAGGATCCCACATGCCGCGGGGCGGCTGGCCCCGAGAGCCGTGGCCGCTGAGCCTGCGCGTCCGGAGCCTGTGCTCCGCAACGGGAGAGGCCACAACAGAGGGAGGCCCGCATAACACCAAAAAAATAAATAAATAAATAAAACAAGCCCGTCGCACTGCAACTGCCAGCGTCACCGGGCCCGGAACGGAGCTGAGGAGGAAACAGCGGAGCGATGCGTGTAGCAAAGATTCCTTAAATCTGCACCCGGGGCTGGGACGCGCGCCGTGTTCGTGCTTCACGAGTGAGAAAACCTCATAACCGCTGGATTAAGAAAGCCCGAGGCAGCAAATGCTCACAGCATGGCCCTGAGTGCGCTGCCCCTTCCCTGGGCTGCAGGAAGACGAGGCCCGCGGGAAGGCGGGCGTGGGTGGGGGTGCGTGCGGTGCCCCGCATCAGCAAGGCCCCCCGAAACAGACTGCGCTTGCCCCGGCCCCAGGAAGCCATCCCCGCCCCCCGCCCCCAGGAAACGCTCCCCCCAACAGGAGCCACACCCTCCGTCTGCGCCAGTGCCAGCTCCGGCCACTGTGCCCTCTAGAGCGCGACGGCACACAGCCCTGCAGAAACAGAGCAGCCTCCCGGGACCCGGCTCTGCAAGGCAGCGGGACACGAGGTCTCGACCTGAGAGGCAGCCCCTGGGCCGGGTCCTCGTTTCTCCCCGTCTGCGGGGGAGCAGGGCCCCTGCGACGGGGTGGCGCCCGCCACAAGGTCGAGGCGAGCTCCCTCCTGCCAAGGGCTTGAGTCCACGGAAAGAAGGAGGTGCGAGCGGCCCCATGAGATTACGCCTCCGTGGCTCCCACGTCTGTTACAGGGCTGACTTGGGGGTCGGTCACCCGCCGGCAGAGACCACGGCCACGCGCTGATCACGCGCAGACGGGGCTGCAGGGCCGCCTTTGATCTTAGGGGGCTGGATGCTAGGGCTGGGAGTGAGGCCACACCTAAGGTCCCACTGCGCAGGGGGCTGGGGACGGGGCCCTGTCCTCCCGGGACCCACGCACACACGGCTGTGGTCAGCGGGTGCCTGTGAATGAACGCAGGGAAACCCGCGCGTCGGGGAAAGCCTGTGGGGTCCAGGGGGACGGCAGGCGCGGGCTCTGAGGCTGGGCGGGGTGCTGAGGAAGCTGACGCGAGGCCGAGACAGGAAGCCTGTCCTGGAGGACGCCTGTCATTTGCAGCGACTCCAGCGAAGGTTTCCAGTCTTCTGTAGAGAACAAGGGACGTGTGGCCCGGCCCTGAAGACCATGACAGTGGGGTGTGGGAAACGCAGCGGGGCTGCAGCTGCTGCGCCAAACCTGCTCCGTGACCTTCCGGTCGAGGCGAGCTCCCTCCTGCCAAGGGCTTGAGTCCACGGAAAGAAGGAGGTGCGAGCGGCCCCATGAGATTACGCCTCCGTGGCTCCCACGTCTGTTACAGGGCTGACTTGGGGGTCGGTCACCCTCCGGCAGAGACCACGGCCACGCGCTGATCACGCGCAGACGGGGCTGCAGGGCCGCCTCTGATCTTAGGGGGCTGGATGCTAGGGCTGGGAGTGAGGCCACACCTAAGGTCCCACTGGGCAGGGGGCTGGGGACGGGGCCCTGTCCTCCAGGGACCCACGCACACACGGCTGTGGTCAGCGGGTGCCTGTGAATGAACGCAGGGAAACCCGCGCGTCGGGGAAAGCCTGTGGGGTCCAGGGGGACGGCAGGCGCGGGCTCTGAGGCTGGGCGGGGTGCTGAGGAAGCTGACGCGAGGCCGAGACAGGAAGCCTGTCCTGGAGGACGCCTGTCATTTGCAGCGACTCCAGCGAAGGTTTCCAGTCTTCTGTAGAGAACAAGGGACGTGTGGCCCGGCCCTAAAGACCATGACAGTGGGGTGTGGGAAACGCAGCGGGGCTGCAGCTACTGCGCCAAACCTGCTCCGTGACCTTCCATGGCTCCCAGCCGCCCAGCGCCCCTCCACCTCCAGACACCGCCTTCCCAGAACAGCGGATCACTCGAAATCTCCGCCTGGCGGGGTGGGTGGGGGGTAACGTTGAACATCAGGTAGAATGTAAAGGTCACATCAGTTAAGAAGAGGGCTCCCTGCCGTTGGGGGTGAACCTCGCCCCCAGCCGGGGCGGGGCCCCAGTCCTGGATGGAGCCTGTCCCGCTGTGCTCAGGTGCCCTCCTGTCATCCTCCCCCAACCCCCCACCTCCTGCTCGCCCGGCCGCAGCCCCGCCCCCACTCTTCCCGCAGCTGCCTCGCCCCTCCCCGCCCCTCCCCCGCCAGCTGGGACTGTGTTATTTCAGGGGAGCGGGCGCTGGGGGGCCTGCCCGTCCCAGCATCTCCGGTCATGTCCCCCGAGCCGCCCTGGGGCACATCCCCACCCCCATTTTCCATCTCGCCCCTGCACTCCCACCCCTGGTTTGGGTCTCATCTCACCTCTCACCGTGAGAGCTGCTTCCCAGAGCGCTGCAGCGCATCCAGCGGGGCTCCTGCCAGGAAGCGAGGCGGGGAGCCCTAAGCCCAACCCCTCTGAGGCACAGAACGGGAGAGCTGGGGGCCGGCGTGGGGGCAGCGGTCCTGAGGCCCTCCGTTACCTTCCCCCTAATGTCGGCTCTCCTCGGGTCACGTCACTTAAAGGGGTGAAGCAAGACACTGTCCTCATACCCCCTCCATTTTGGTAGGGTCTCCCCTGCGGATGGTGGCCCCGTCACCCTCTGGGGCCCTCCCCCGCTCCTGCACAGGGCTTTAAATTGTGCACCCAGCGCACAGACTTGGAAACTGGGAACGGGGCAGGGAGCGTGGGTCACAAACAGAGGGGGTTGGCGGTGGACAGAATTCGGTGTTTGCAGAAACCGCCCCCGCCGCCGCAGGATGGCAGGGCTGGGGTGTCCCTGGGGAGAGCTGGCTCTGAGTCACGCTGATGGGCCCCCCCCATCTTATGACAAGCTGGGGGCAAGGACCTCCTTGTTCCCATTGCAGGGACAAGAGCACCGAGGCTGGAGGCGCCCGGAGCTTGTCCAAAGGCTGCAGCTGTTACTTGGTGGGGCAAACGGGGGCCCGTTCCAGCTGGGGACGCGGGGTTCTGCCGCTCCGCTGCCACCCTCCTGTCGCGGTCACCAGCTCCCTAAGGACGGCAGAGGACCCCTGGGGCTGCCCTGCAGCAACCCTCAGCCTTGCTCTGGGGTGGCCCAGGATGGGGGGTGGGGTGTGCAGGACAGCCCAGGACTCAGCCCGTTACTACAGCTGGGCAGTGGCCCCATCCCCAGCTCCCATTTCCCCCTTCTGCCCAGAGAGCAGGTTCTCAGATTCCCCCCCCCGCCAGCCTCCTCTCTGTGCTGAACTTGCCATGACTGTGACCTTAGGAATTAGGGCCCCCCACCCCCAACACGCCCAGAAGGACGAAGTCAGCTGTGCACAGGTGGCAGTTTGCCCGAATATGTGGAGCGGAAGACAAGGGCTTCGGGGAGCAGCTGAGCACCCACGCTTGCAGCCCCGGCCAGCGGACGGCCGTGCACGCAGCTCAGCTGCAGGAGCGCCCGCCCTCGACCCCGTCTAGCAAAGCTTCCTACTTCCAAATTGTCAGCGATCCAAACCAAGGTGCCTGCGATGTATTTGTCTGTCTGCTGCTGGGTGACTCGTTTCTGCCCCTCGAGGCCCGCCTGCCAGCTCTTCTGGGTAAAAGCACCTACCGTCGCTGGGGCCACGCGGCCCCGCTGATCTGATGCACGGGACACTGCAGCTGCAGCAGCAAGACACGATTTGTTTTGTTTTTTGCGGTGCGCGGGCCTCTCGCTGCCCCCCGCATCGGCAGGCGGACTCCCCACCGCTGCGCCACCAGGGAAGCCCGAAAGACACACTTTGGAAAGTACAGTGGATTTTGGCAAAAGGCTGTCCAGGTGCCAGGGCCACACGCTGGGGCTGTCTCCCCTGGGAGGCCGTGCGGGGCCGGGAAGGGGCTGACACTGGCGCCAGGCTGCGGCTTCCA
>NC_041223.1:1705770-1715704 GCF_002837175.3 Physeter macrocephalus | reverse complement strand
CCCCCCCCCGCCAGCCTCCTCTCTGTGCTGAACTTGCCATGACTGTGACCTTAGGAATTAGGGCCCCCCACCCCCAACACGCCCAGAAGGACGAAGTCAGCTGTGCACAGGTGGCAGTTTGCCCGAATGTGTGGAGCGGAAGACAAGGGCTTCGGGGAGCAGCTGAGCACCCACGCTTGCAGCCCCGGCCAGCGGACGGCCGTGCACGCAGCTCAGCTGCAGGAGCGCCCGCCCTCGACCCCGTCTAGCAAAGCTTCCTACTTCCAAATTGTCAGCGATCCAAACCAAGGTGCCTGCGATGTATTTGTCTGTCTGCTGCTGGGTGACTCGTTTCTGCCCCTCGAGGCCCTCCTGCCAGCTCTTCTGGGTAAAAGCACCTACCGTCGCTGGGGGCCACGCGGCCCCGCTGATCTGATGCACGGGACACTGCAGCTGCAGCAGCAAGACATGATTTGTTTTGTTTTTTACGGTGCGCGGGCCTCTCGCGGATCCTCCCGGACCGGGGCGCGAACCCGGTTCCCCCGCATCGGCAGGCGGACTCTCCACCGCTGCGCCACCAGGGAAGCCCGAAAGACACACTTTGGAAAGTCAGTGGATTTTGGCAAAAGGCTGTCCAGGTGCCAGGGCCACGCGCTGGGGCTGTCTCCCCTGGGAGGCCGCGCGGGGCCGGGAAGGTGCTGACACTGGCGCCAGGCTGCGGGTTCCACCCCGGACTGGCCACACTGGCAGCGGGGTGACGTGGGGAGGGGTCCCCGAGTCTCCGCGCCTCCGCAGATCCTGTGCTAAGCGACCTGGCGGGTGCGGGGCAGGGCGGCGAGGTGGGGACGGCCCACCCCACGGGGAGGGGGTGTGCGGCTGACACTCGCCGTGGACGGCGACAGGAAAGCAGACCTGTTCAGGGCGTTTTATTGCTGCTTTTGAATCCTCTACACACGGGGCAGCGCGTCTCACCCGCGCGGGGGAGACCCGCCCGAGGCCTCTGAGGGTCCCATGCGGGCTGCGGAGACCCAAACGCAGACCCGGCCACAGCGGCCCCGCTCATCTGAAGGCAGGACTCTGCCATGAAACAAGCGTGAGGACCTCAGCGAAGACGGAAGGTCGCGGGACACGCGGTGCCGGCCGGGCACGGTGGGGCAAGTCGCCCCCGTGCTTGGCGGGATCCATCCCTTCATTTATCCGGGAGGCGTCTGCTGAGCCCACAGACGGGCTGCCAGGTGCCGCCCGAGGCCCTGGGAAACAAAAACAGCCCCTCAGCCACGCGCTCCGTCCCTCCTGCCCTCTGCTCTGGACGGCAGGCTTGGGAGTGGCCTGCTTTCTTTCTTCTCCCACCCCAAGTCCAGACGGTAGCAAATCCTCCCGGTTTTATCATCAAACCACGCCCAGCACCTTCCGGCCACGCCCCCCCACCTCCACTGCCTGGCCCACACCCCTCTCACCTTTAGCCTGGGCTACCGCAGGGGCTCCCAAAGTCTCCTCTCTCAGCCCCCAGCCCTGTGCTCTTAACATCTCGGCCCCCAATTCTTGCTAAAACACGGGGCAGATCACGCACACCAGCTGAAAGCCCGAGAACGCTGCACGCCTCCCACCAAGGAGACCCCGGAGTCCCGAAAGTTACCTCGGCCTTCAAGCCCCTGGGCCTCTGCATGTGTCCCCTTCAGAACTCAAGGCCGTGGCCATCACACGCCCCCCTCCTTGAGAACTCAAGGTCATGGCCATCCGGTCATCCCACATACCCGCCCCCCCCTTCTCCTGGCCTGAAGAGAAGCCGTCAATGGCGGGGGACCAGTGCGCTCGGTATTACGCTTGGCCACGACCACACCCATTTAAGCGGAAATGTCACTGTAGACCTTGACAAGGATCCTTCCAAGTTTATAGGTCTGACTTTTACAAGGTGGCTCAGATTTCCTGGACCAACCCCAAGGTTTCCATCCGCTCAAGGTCACAGCAGTACCCGAGAAATGTAAACCCAGATGGACTCGGAGTCTTTTCTCAGAACCTCCAGTGGGTTCCCAGGTCTGGAGAAGCACACCAGGGCATTCAGAGGCCAAAAGGTCTTTGGAAGTCTTTGGAGATGCTGTTAATGGCACGTGTTGGGAGTGGAATTCACGTAATCTGGACCCTCCCTCACGATGAGACTCTCGGAACCGCCCCCTAAAGTGTTGCTCCTCCCGAACTTTCTGCTTCTTCACTGAGGAAGCTGAGTTCTGGGGCTGGGGGATCCAACAGATCAGCTCCTTTTGTTGGCGGGTGGAGTGAAACGAGGCTGTTGTCTCCTGTGTCATGTGCTGTGACCTCAGCGCCCCTCGTGCAGCGTAAGAGGTGCGTGTGCTCTGCAGACGCGTGTCCTCACCAGCCGCTTGCTGGCAGAGGAGCTCGGCGAGCTAGCTGACTCCTCCAGCCAGGAGTCCTGGAACCCCCTCCCTGCCCAGCAAAGCCTGACCTTCGCCTGTCACCCCCTCCTGCCCCTTCTCAGCAAGCTTCCACCTCCGGGGAGCCTGGCTGAGACCTTACGTTTGCACCTTTATGTTTTCTTTAAATATAATGCATTTTACGTTTCACTTCTGTATCTTACATTTACACTTGAAACTTCTCCAAATGCTTTCCTATACACCATCCCATAAGACAAAAAAGCTCACCTTACTTCCATTTTACAGTTGGAGGAAACTGAGGTCCAAAAGGGACAAGAGAAGCACCCAGGAACAAACCAATCACTGAGACCAGGACCGAGGTACCCGCCCAGTGCTGCTTTCACCCTGCCTCCACAGGGCTAGCAAGGCCAGGGGCCTCCCAGCCCGGATGCCCGGCAGGTCCTCCGTGTGTTCTGAGGGGCCTTGGCTCGCTCTGGGCCAGAGAAGTCCTGGGCGCAGACCTGCCCGGGGTGCACAAGGGGGCAGAGCCTCCCCAGCCCCTGCAGCGGGAATCGAGGCGACCGGCAATTCCGGAGAGAACTAACAAGACTACTCTAGTGAGAGGGGACGGTGGCTGCTTCTTCTCGACCTAACGTTATGAATTTACAAAGCAGGGGTGGAAGCTTACAGACGGGGTACTGAGCAGCAAGAAGGCCGCAGAGCGAGCTCCGCAGCCCGCAGAACGCCAGGCACACGGCACGGCGACGCCCACGTCAGCCCGCCCCTGCTGCAGGACTCCCCGGGGTCCCTCCGCCCGCCGGGGCAGCGGCGCCCCCTGCTCAGAGCTGAGGGCCAGCTCTGAGGGGCGCTGGGACGGCAGCGCCGACCTGTGGACGGCTGAGAAGTGGAACGAAACGCTGAGCTGGGCTTTCTAGCTGCCAGGAGCCCACAGCTAGGAAAGCACGGTACTGAGGAAAGGCTGAGCCGCAGGTCAGAGCGGCCCAAGCTCCAGCCGACTTCGGGCCCCTTCCCCTGGGCGCCAGGACGCTGGCCTGTCCAGGCAGGCTGGCCACAGACGGGGCGCCCAGCCCGCCGGGCTTGCGGCCCCGACGCCCGCCTCTGCTGCCCGTCCTCCCTCTGCTGAGGCCGTGCGGGTCCTGACACTTGTCATCTGGAGCCTCAGAACACCCAGCACCCGGCCCCTGCGGCAGCCCGGCCCAGCGGAGAAGCCGCGCTTGGTGCCCAGCTCTTGGTGCCCAGCCCTGGTCTCTCTCTTTCGGGAGACCAGGGAAGAGGCACGGCGGGAGCCCCTGCATAGCGAGCGTCCTCAAAGACGTGACTGATCCAAGTTGCTGTTAACGGCAAAGAATCAAGAACGATTCCAAATACACACCAGTTGCAAACCAACAGCACCAAACCAACAGTTACACTTTGAAACACACACCATTATTCACGAACGGCGCTGGTTGAAGGGCAAAGCCGTGGTGGGAGGGAAAGGCGGGTGTGGCGACCAGTTACCCGAAGCCAACAGCCCGATCCCATTTCCCAGGGCGCAGGAAGGGTTTTTCCAAACCCTGGGTATTTTCCGAGGGCGCTCCATGTCCGGGCGGGGCACAGACACCCACCCCAGAGCCCGGTCTCAGGGTCCAGCACCAATAAACGTCCTCTCTTTCCAGAACCCAAAGGAAGAATCCCGACGGCAAACCCCCTCGAAGCTGAGAGAGAGCCACTCGGACCTAAGGTGCATCTGGGTGAGGGTCGCTTGCTCTGGGGGAAGAGGCGCCCTGAGAGGAGGAAAGGGAGGCCGCGGGGTGGCAGAGCGTCCTGGGGGGCCGGGGGAGCACCCCTATCAGGGACCAGTTTCTCTGGTTAACTAGGGGCGAGAAAGGCAAGACCTCTGGGAAAGGCGCGGATGCCGGGAAGGCGGACAGATGCCCGAGTGGGGGGCTCCAGCACCGAGATGAGTGGGCGTCCACTCCGCCGACGGGGCCTCACGTGCCCCGAGGACGTGCCCAGGCCGCACGGGGCGGGTCTGACGCAGTGTGGGCCCCGGGCGGCGGGGGGCACGCCCTGGCGTGTGCGGGGGGTGGCTGCTGCCTGCGAGCCTCCCGGACCTTGCTGAGCAACGCCTGCCAGACCTTCCGCAGGTGACGGAGCCGGGAGGGGAGGGCCTGCTCTGGCCTGGGGCCCTGACCCCGCTGCGGGCTGCGCAGCACTCCGTCTGCCTGGAGGGCGAGTACCGGTACTCCTGCGCGTTCAGAGGCGAAGTCAAGGGTCAGCCCAGGACACAGAGGTCCCCAGACTGGGGAGGGTCCAGGGCCCAACCTCACGGAGCAGGGACCTGAGGCCCACAGAGGGGGGCACCTCCTGGGGAAGCAGAGGCTTCCTACCCGGGGCGCCCCGGAGGGTCTCCGTCACCTTTCATCTTGCACCCAGCACGTGGCCTGCGAGGTCGCTGGGAGGGGTTCCGCCAGCAGCCTGGTGTCCCCGGCCCGAGTCCCAGCCCCTGCCTGCTGGCCTCCAGGGCTGCACCGGCTCGTCGACCACGGCCTCCTCGGAGGAGCGCGTTTCACCTGTGATCGGGGTCACACACGCGTGTCGGCCCGGAGGAAGCGCGAGGCCTCCAGCGGACGCCCCACGATGGAGGTGGCCATCGAGAGGACGTGACCACCGGCTGACTACCAGCCGGACCCAGACGATCCATACCCCTGTCCTCGGACGCAGGTTCCCCCAGGAGAGGCGGTGTCGAGACAGAGACGCGGCTGGGGCCCTCTGGAGGTGAACTCAGCCGCCCGTCAGGGCCTCCGTGTGAACTTGAGACTCTGGCGGGCGGGGTGCCCGAAACGGGCGTCGCACCCAAGTCCCTGCTCAGTAAACTTGCACCTGCCGCGCGGGTGTCTGCCTCTTTCCTGGTCTCTCCCGCCCTCCACGTACGGAGCCAGCTTCAAATGCCACCCGGGAAACTCCCGAGGCTGCGAACCAGCCAAGGGCAAAGCGGGGTCGGTGGCGGTAAGCGCTGCTCCCTGAAATCGCTGTTCCCGCGCTGGGAGCGCACGCTGGGGCTCGGGGGAAACCTTTACTAATCGGGGTCCCAGTCACGGACGTTAGCTGGCCGCTCCTGAGCCCCCAGGGCCCCAGCACCCGAAAGGGGCCCACAGACCCGTGCCCAGCCTAGAGGACCACGCGCGGCCTCGTGGCTGCCCGGCCCTCGTGTGTCCGCCTGGCTGGGCCGCGTACCCGGTGTCGGGTGCTGCTCGGAGGCGCTTTTCGGGTGAAGTTATGGTCCAGACATGCGACCTTAAGTAAAGCAGATGAGCCTCCGCAGTGTGGGTGGGCCGCGTGCAAGCGGTCCAAGGCCTTGAGGAAAGACTGAGGTCTCCCTGGAGGAGGAGGCCATTCTCCTGCAGACGGCCTTCCGCTCGAGTTGCAGCGTCGGCTCTTCCTGGGTCTGCAGCCCTGCCGCCGCCCACCCCCTGTGGATTTCAGACCTGCCGGCCACACAGTCACGGTCCAGCTCCTCAAAATACAGCTCTCCCTGTCTCTTCCATTGGTTCTCCTTCCCCGGAGAGCGCCAACTAGACTAAACCCCCATATTCGACACCCGCTCTATTTACCTAAACCCGCATTCCTGCATCCTGGTGACGCCCCGTGGAACACACGTGGGCGGTGGGGGCTCCGGCACGGCCCTCCGCGCTCCTCCCTTCCAGAGCACCCCGCCTGCCGGCTCCAGGGGAGCAGGCCCCCCCACCTCCCCCTGCTCTGCGCCGCGCGCTGCCGTTTCCCTCCTTTCTCCCCCGCCAGCCTGCTCTGCGCCGCCGCTCCCTCCTTCCCTCTCCTCACAGCTGCCCCTCAGGGCCTCCCCCCCGACTGGGCGCGCGCGCGGGCTTCTGTCGTCCTCCCCCTCCCCCTTTCCTTCTCCGCGTCCAGAATTCTACGGGGACTTCCCACCACGGCCCGCACGGGCTCCCCACCTCAGGGACCCCACCTCTGCGCCGTCCCGAGTACCGTTCCCTCCGCCTGGGATGTGCTACCTCAGGCCAAGGCCCCTTCCCGCCGTCCGCTGGCCTCTGGCCGCCAGCCACCTGGCAGCGACCCTGTATCTCCCCGGGCTCGTGGACTCCTGTGTGCCGGACCTCTGTGCCCCCTGTGTCCTCGGGCTGGTCTCCCGGGGCTGCGCCCCACACTTCCGAGGGCAGGTCTGCGCCCGGCTGCTTCGCTGCCCCTGGGCCCAGCTGCCCGGTGCACACTCATGAGAACCCCAGGGCCACGTCCCTCTCTTGGGAGCGGAGAACAAGCTGCAGGGTCACCCGTGGCTTCCTCTACAAGAGCAGAGGCAGGTCTGCTCAGCCCTGCGTCCTGGCAGGGGCTCGACTCGTGGCACAGGGCAGGCACCTGTGAAGATCCCCTCCAGGAAAGGACTGACTTTCAGCCGCCCTCCCCAGACTTTCCTCCCTGTCGGGTGGGGCTGGGAGGGAGGCGCCGACAGGGGGTCTTGGCCGCGGCCTCAGGGGACGAGGAGGAACGGTGAGGGCAGGGTCCCCTGGGTGGCCAGGCGCACGCGCAGGCACCGCGGCCTCAGGGCTCGTCGGCAGGCTCTCAGCCTCCCTCCTGTGCGTGCCGTGCCGTCAGGGCCACGCTCTCGGTGTCCTTCCGGCAGGATTTGGGGCCCTGGGGCCCACGGGCACCCTGCAAACCTCCCTGCTTCCTGCTCCGTTAGGTTATGGAGCGAAGTAACTGGAAGAACGACCCCCTTGGTGATGACAGAAGCTTAAGGTCAGCACCACAGTCGGGCCCGTGTGTGCAGGTGGTGCCCCGGGAACCAGCGGCCACCCCGACCGTCCAGAGGGGCCGCTGGCCATTGCCACCAGGGGTCCCTCCACGGGTGCCTAGAGAAGGGAGCCTCAGGTGTCCGGCCCTGTCGTGCTCTATAGACAGGACAGGGAGCGCGGTCACGCCCGCCGCATCCGGGCTTGTGTGGGAAGCAGAGGGCGGGGCCCTGGGGCGCTGACACTGGTGTCGGGCGCGCGGCCCCCTTTCCCCTCCCCGTCCACACGCCTGTGTCGTGAGGGCCACAGTCACTCTCCCACTTGCTCACTGAGTCGCCTCGCTGACTGATCTACCGGCCTCCCGCCGGGCTTCCCAGCAGGGGCACAGGGGGCTGTGGACAGCAAGGCGAGAGGTGCCCAGCCCAGGGGTGCGGGACCGGGGAGGGGGCCGAGCGCGGGGGCGCGGGACCGGGGAGGGGGCCGAGCGCGGGGGCGCGGGGCCGGGGAGGGGGCCGAGCCCGGGGGCGCAGGGAGATGCAAGGTTCCCGTAGTCAGAGACGTTCCTACCCTGCTGGCACCCACCCTCAGCCGCGCCCAGGTGCCTGGGTCACACTGTGTGTCCTAAGAATGGGGGCGAACGAGGATCGGGTGGCCCCGACGCTTCCCTGAGTGACAGCCACCGAGACAACAGGTGTCCTCTGAGAACATCCCACGCCCGCGGTCCTGCCACGGCAGAGACCTGACTGGCTCCTCAAAATCCAGTCATTTCAAAAACAAGGCACAGTTCTTGTCAAGTACAAAGTACCCGGTCTTTGCGTCAAGGACACCAAACTTTAAGGAAGCCAGCGATTCCGTGTAGGCGAGTCTTGTACTTTTCCAAACCAACCACCTTCCTAAAAAGGCTGAGGCCTCGAAACGAACGGGCCAGGAGTCCAGAAGCAGCCCTGCTCGCCCTGAGCACAGAGCACATCTGTGCGGTGTCAGCCACCTCTGCCGGGGCCCCCCACGCCTAAGAAGATGCACAAACGGCCCTCCTGGCGGGGCCAGTGGCCGAGACGGGAAACCCACTGGCCTGCACCTTGTCCACACGGCTGGCTGGCATTCAGCCCGCCCTTCTCGAGAGTAAAATGGCGCAGCGACGGCTGGCTGATTAAAGCTCCTGGGAAGCTACTGCTTCTAGAAGAGAGAAAATGGAGGCCCTCTGCAGGCCCCTGTTAGGAGGAGGGCAGGGTGCCCCAAACAGTCCCCGTGGGGCAGACCAGTCCTGGCTAAACTGGGGCTGGGGTGAGGTGACAGGCGACCAGGCCCTGCCCTCTGAGTAGCCGGCAGACCACCCAACCCTGCCGTGTCCTGCTGAAAAGCACGTTGAGGTTCTAGTGGGCCTGTCTTCCCGGTCTTGGGAGGCCTAGGATTTCCTGAGGTTCAAGTTCACATCTCTCATTCACTGCAGGGACTGGTCGGTGCCAGACCAGAGTCCGGGAGAATCAGCACCTGATGACAGCTGCTCTTGGAAAAGCCACTCTTCACTTAGGGGCCACAGGGCCCTGCCACGCACACAGCCCCGCACGTCCCACCTACAGCCCCACCGTCGGGGCCTGGACCTCAACGTACCCACCAGCCATCCAGCCCGTGCCCAGAGGCCAGGAAGGGGCTGCCACAAAATGCCCACCTGGGCTCACAAGGCCACCACTTTAATAACCTAACCCAGGTCAGCAGGTGGCTGGGGTCTCTGTGCCCTCGTGTCACCACATTCTGGTCACCAGAAGATCCTTGAAAGTCCAAGGGGAATGAACTGGACACAACTGTGTTACGTGGGGTGTGACTTATAGAGCCTCCTCGTGTCAACCAAGCAGCTGGCCCTGCACACCCCAGCCCCCCAGGTAAGAACAGCCACGGGGCCTGGCCTGGGCCTCCCTCCCCAGTTCATTTTGTCTGCCTACCTCTGCTGGGAGGACAGGCTGGACCTGCCCCTGCCTCGCTGGGATTGGGTGGGTGGGCGCGGGACACACGTCCCTTTTTGTCTTCAGTCAGATTCGTCCATACTTGACGGAGGCAGGGGGCCGAGGTTCCACAGAAAAGTGGGGACAGGGGTGTTTCAGGGCCAAGCGCCAGCAGCCCCCTTCCCGATGGAAAGGCCCAGCTCCCCGCCAGCGGCGTCCTAGAAAAGTCCACTCGCCTTTCAAGGAAACTCGAAAGGTGGAAGAAGACACACTCCTCCACTGACCCCGGCGCTCGCCGCAGCCCCTCCCCCGCAGCCCCTCCCCACTCCCCAGCCACTTTCTGCTCCAGCCTTCCTTTCTGGGGAGGAAGAAGAGGGGGGCTGCGACCTCGCTGCTGAACCAAGGAACGCCCTCAACTTGCTGATTCACAGCTAATGTCGTTTTGCTGCCTTGCGTCAATGCCACCAACACCCCCCACGCAAATCGCCCAGAACAGCCCGACCCTGTGACCTGGGAAGTTCCAGTCCTCCTGGGAATCCCACACCCTGCAGGCAGGCAGGTACCCCTCACCTGGGTGTCTCCCTCTCGGTGCTTTTGCCGGCGGCGCCTAAACGGCAAGCTCTTCCTGAACCTCAGACGCCCTCCTCCAGCCTCCTCCAGGTCAGCCTCAGGCAACGCTCAGAGTCGACCCTCTCCACAGGAGCTCGGAAAGCCCACGTTTCAGGCCGCACCTGCATGGAGAGTGGCGGGGGGCGGGGTAAAGGAGGCCGCCGCAGCCCCGGACTGAGTCGGGAGCACCGGGCCACCGCGGGTGTGGGTGTGGCAGTGATAGGGCTGCAAGCAGCGGCGGAAGGAGTGGAGGGCGGGGGGGCCGGGGGAG
>NC_041223.1:1688312-1704905 GCF_002837175.3 Physeter macrocephalus | reverse complement strand
GGGGGAGCCGGGGGTGCCGGGGGGTGCTGGGGATGCCGGGGGTGCCGGAGGAGCCGGGGGTGCGCCGGGGGAGCCGGGGGTGCCGGAGGGGCCGGGGGCTTCCTGTAGAAGGGCTGGCCGGGACGCGCCGGACCACTCCGCGCAGAGCCTGGGCCCGGACCGGGTCTCCAAGTAAGAAGCCGCCCAGGGGCGATAGCAGGCCCGGGGGAGGGTCCTGACCTTCGCCTCTGGGTGGGACCTAGAGGCGTAAACCAGGAAAGGCGACGGCAGTGAGGTGACAGCCGTCGGGTCCGGTGCCCGCGACCCCCGGGACCCCCGGCAGGGGCCGGGGTCGCAGGAAGGGGGTGCCCCCGCCGCGGAGACTGACACGCTCACCTGCGGGGATCAAAGTCGGGGTCCAGACAGGGCTCACGGTTCCGGGTCCGGGTCGGGGTCTGGGTGGGCGTCGGGGTCCGTATCGGGGTCAGGGTTTGGGTTCGGGTTCGGGTCCGGGTCGGGGTGAGGGTCCGGGTCGGGGTCTGGGCCAGGGTCCGGGCTAGGGTCCGGGTCTGGTTCCGGGTCCGGCTCCGGGTCGGGGTCCGGCTCCGGGTCGGGGTGAGGGTCTGGGCGAGGGTCCAGGTCGGGGTCCCGGGGCGGCGGAGTGAACGTGGCTGCAGCTCGGTTGCGGTCAGGCTGGAACCCGCGGGGGCGGCGGTTGGGGGCGGCCCCCAGGGGGAGGTGCCCGGGCTCGGGATTGGCCGGCGCCCCAGCCACTGCCCGCTTCCTCCCGCCTCCGCCCCGCCTTCTCCCCCTTTCTCCCAGCCCCTCCCTTCCCCACCCCGCTACCACCGCGGCCCTCCCTCCCCGCCGGACCAGCTGGACGGCCCGGCCGCGGGACTTGAGCATCCCGGGTCGCACCTTCCTGAGGGTGCAGCCTCACGGGGTCGCAAGGTCCTTGGGTCCCATTCTCCGGCGTCGCGCGGGCCCGGGCGCACCGCTGGTGTCTGGTGGAAACGTCCCGCCGGACCTCCCCCAGCCAGCGCGCACCCGCTCGCACTGGAGGCGCAGCGCAGAGCGCGAGCGGAGGTGCGCCCAGGGACCTGATGACCTGCGGGAGGAACCAGAACCCCCCAGTGGGACGCGCGCGAGGCGGTGGTGGGCGAGCCCGGCGTGCGCGTGGAGGGGCGCGCGCCGTTTCCAGTGCCGCGGAACCCGAAGCTGATGCAGCCGCGGGACCCCGAGGAAGGGCTGGGGTATGAGGTCGAGAGAAAAGTAGGCCCAGGGCCCTGGGAGGGGCTGCGAGGGGGCAGTCCTGAACCTCAGCCTAAACCTCACCAGGTGCCAGCTTTGTTTTTCTTCATAGTTCGTGTCAGCCTCTAGTATATTACCGTATTTACTCCTTCATTTTGATCGAGTCCCCCCCACCAGGGCAGGTATTTCTGTTTGTTTGTTTGCTGCTGAGACCCAAACACCTAGAAGAGTGGCTGGCAGCTCACGGTTATTTGTTCAGTGAGTAAGTTCGTACCTCGGGGTCACACTCAAACCGACAACTGGGGTAAAGCTGTTCCCAACTCCATTTACTCACGGCTTCCTTGGGACGCTCTCAGTACTGCAAACCTCAATTATTTCACAGACTCATTTGCAGTGTGATTTTTCAGGTGTCCCCCCCCACTCAACCGTGAGAGCCTTGTGTTTGGGTACAAGCTACTTTTCATAATGCCAGCCATTTACTGGGTACTCAATAGTATGCTGAATTCTGCAAGACGGGGACCAATCTTCCTATTTTATAGAGGAGGACAGGGAGGGTTGGAACAGATCAGAGCTTGGGTAAGGGGGCACAGGGCTTTCCCCTGTAGCACAGCCTAGAGGATATCCACCGTGTCCTGCTGTCTGCATTTGCTCTTCACTACGTAGTCAACACTCAGTGGGTGAGTCTCATTCGTGGGCAGGCAGAAACTTGTTGAATAAATGAATTTATTAGCAAACCATTATAAATTATGCCCTTACATTTATTTAATTATGCCCTTACATTTACGCCTTTCAAAACAGCTTTATCTATTATCTCATGTGATCAGCCCAGAGTGAAAACTGGTGGAGGAAGTATTATGCAGTGGCTAAGCATGTAGATTCTGGAGCCTGACTTTGGGGGTCCAAAGCCTGGCTTTGTCATTTTCTTGCTGTGTGATCTTAGGCTACTTAATCTCTCTTTGCCTAAAAAGGGGATGATAATAGTACTTACTCATAGAGGGGTCTGAGGTTTAATTGAGTTAATATTTGTAAAACATTCAGAAAGTGCCTGGCATGTAAGGGCTAAGTAAGAGTTAGCCTCTCTCCTTTTTTCCACCCAACAAGACAATATGCAGATAGAACAGATCAACCATGTAAAACATGTGCAAAGCGCTGGGCCCCTTGTCTCACAGAGAGGAGCTCTGGTGGTCTGAACTTATTCCTCCAGCCCTTCCACTTCCTTCTTAGCTGCAGCGGTGACAGAGCAAAGACCCACGTCCATGAGGATGGCCCCTGCCATTGTGCCAAGAAGGACAACATGAACAGTGAAGACCTTGGTGCTGGGGACAGGGTAGCACAGACCAGCATGTTCCAGAAACCTCAAGAAGGCTTGGAGTCCAGGTGTCGTGATGCCCGGATATGTGCGTCGTCTTGTCTGGGTGCTTTCTGATTTTGTCTTTGTTGGTTTATAAGCTTGTAGGGGAGCCGTGACAACTCCCATATTTGCCCAGGCTCACTGTCTGGAATCCCTAACTGGCCATCCGAGTCTGCACTGGTACAGTCCACACCCATCGCCAGGAGGCCTTGATCTGCTTATTTCCTTGGTCCTGTCCTCGGTAGAGATGGGGCTGAAGGGCGTCAATCCTCCTAATGCTCCACTGGGTATCAGGGGTTGGCTGGGATCCCCTCTCTGAGTGAATTAGCTCAATGTTTCCCTTCCTTTTACATCTTCATACGCTCCAAATTGTCACAAGACGCCCTGCACGCAATTCTATGTCTGAGGTTGTTTTGTGAAAGTTGTCATACAATTCCAAGTATCAGTGTTAATATACGTGAGCAGTTATTACACATGGTGACAAATATCTTACATAATTAAAGAAGGAAATTAAAATTTACTTTGTGACCTTTTTGGAGTCACAATAACTGGGCAACAGTGAACTGACTTAGTCTAAGTTCAGTCTAAGACGCACAGTTTCATTTTCCCAGAAGGCGCTACAAGAACAAGTTGCTGCTGCCCTGGCGCGCTTGCTGGAACGTACCACCAACCTGGAGGTGCAGCTCCTTGGCCCAAGGCGGTTTCCTATGTGGTAAACATTATATGCTAAACAGCAATGGCTGTTAACCTTTCTAGCTGAGAGTTTAATGATTCTCTCTCCCTAGAAAAAGATATAAAATGTCCAGCCTGGAGAGGAGGAGGACAGGAAAATAATATTTTTAAATTATTTATTTACAGAGAAAAACGTCTGGATGGAAATACATGAAAACACATCAAAAGCAGTAAGATTTTAGGTTTTTTTTGGCTCGTCTTTTTTGTTCATGAATAATTCTTAATAGTAATAAGAAGAATTATTTGTAAATAATAAGTATCAAGTAAATAATAATAAACAATCAAATTATTTCTTATTTGATAAGAACTAACAAAGAAAAACACCCAACAACCTGTTGGAAGAGGGAAATGCTTTAGTTCCGGGAAACAAGGTAAATTGCTGGTTGATTTCTCCATCCTCAGTTTTTTAGCTGCAAAAATAGAACAGAATTTAAGCTCTCTCACTGCAGCCTCGCCTAGGATGGGGGTGAGGAGGAGAATTGTCCTTGCCTCAAGGTGCAGAGCTCCAGCTTCACCCTGGGCCCATCTCACTGTTGATCAGCCGGTTTCTACAGATTCCCTGAATAACTGGCCCACAAACTGCTGGTTCTGCTTCAGGGTGGGCTTCTTCCAGAAGGTTGGTACCAGGCTTGTTTCGTTTTGTTGTTTCAAAAAGCTTCTCTGGATGTAGACTTTTCTCTTTGGACCCTGGTGGCTCCACTGCCTTGCCAAATGATTTTTCCCTCTTAAAGAGAACAGTTGTCAAGAAAATGTTTTTTGTTTATTTGTTTTTGTTTTTAAAGGGGGAGCAACAAGAACTCTCACACGTTGCAGGTGGGAATGCAAAATGGTACAGCCAGTTTGGAAGGCAGTCTGGGGGTTTCTTACAAAACTGAACATATTCTCACCATACGATCCATCAATCACATCCCTTGGTATTTACTCAAATGAACTGAAAACTTGTCTGCACAGGAAACCTGCACACGGATATTTATAAGAGCTTTATTCATAATTGCCAAAACTTGGAAGCAACCAAGATGTCCTTCAGTAGGTGAACAGAATAAACCTTGGTTTTATTTATGTTCATCCGGACAATGGAATATTATTCAGCAGTCGAAAGAAATGAGCCGTCAAGCCATGAAAAGACATGAAGGAACCTTAAATGCATACGACTAAGTGAAAGAAGGCAACCTGAAAAGCTACGTACTGTGTGATTCCAACTATATGACATTCTGGAAAAGGCAAAACTATGCAGGCAGTGAAAAGATCAGGGGTGGCCAGGGGCTGAGGTGGGGGAGGGGTGAACAGGCTGAGCACAGGGGATTTTTAGGGCAGCGAAACTACTCTGTAAGATACCGTAATGGTGTCATTATACATACGTTTGTCCAAACCCATGGAAAGTACACCACCAAGAGTGACCTGAAGCAAACTATGCGTGGACTTCGGTTAACAACAATGTATCGGTATTGGCTCATGAGTTGTAACAAATGTGCTGAATCAGTAGAAGATGGTAGTAATAGGCGAAATTGGAGGAAGGGTGAGGTGGGTATATGGAAATTCTCTGTACTTTCTGCTCAGTTTTTTCTGAAATCCTAAAATTGCTCAAAACAGATTTTCAAAAGGGGGCTGTGCTTTGGGTTGATGAGGATATGTGTCCATGTAAACCAGTATTAAAAGGGAGGGCGGGCACAGAAGAGAGTTTTTGAAGACTTAAGAGTTAAAAAAAAATGTCAAAATCATGATCTCTTCACCATCCCTTTGACAAAATTCTTTTCCTTCTCTCTCATTTGTAGGATATTTTTCCAGGTGGTAGAGAGGCAAGTGGCCCTGTACACCATTTAAAGAACAAAGCAGTTGGGAAGCAGTGGTGCCAGGGGAAGGGTCACCTGAAGGCCTGCTTGGGCAGGAGATGCACCTCCAGGACGGCCCACGTACCTGGCTCAGAGCCAAGGTCACCGCGCCCCACGTGGGCCTCTGCATGGGGGCCGGTGTCCTCCCAACAGGACAGCGAGGGCAGTGAGGACCGTGTCCCAGTCCCTTTTATGACCCAGCCTCTGAAGGCACACCCTGTCATGTCCCCCTTTATTCTAGTGGCCAGAAGCAGGTCAGGAAGTCTAGCCCGCCCTCCAGTGGAAGGCAGGAGTAGCAGCGATCTTGTGGACATATTTTAAGGTCCTCACTGCACTCAGCCGGCTGCGCTGGGGCACCTTTTGGAGCCCTGGACAGCGTGACAGCTGCCAGCCCGGAGTGGCTGTTGACCACCTGAAGTGGAGCTGGTCCAAAGTGAAACGTACATTAAGTGTAAAACACACACCAGGTTGTGAAGACTTAGCGCGAAAAGAATGCAAAACATCTTATTAGCTTTTAAAATCCCAGTTACCTGTTGAAATGGCAGCGTGTGTGTCTCTGTCGGAAAGGCCCTCTGGGCCGAGCTCTTAGGTCCCCAGGCCCCCAGAGTCCCTTTTGCTCAAGGATTCAGCCCCGCCACGCACTCTCCACCTGGCTCCCCACAGAGTCTGGGCCTTTCTCTGTCACCGTGAAAGGACCTCGACATGTATTGGAAGGTGGCGACCTTTCGGAAGCCTATGCGTGCGTGTGAGGTTTGGAAACGACAGGGCAGGGGCTGGAGAATTTCTTGGGGTGCAGACACTCCAGCAAGACTTCTGGGTGGTCTGGAAACCACAGGGGGCAGCAGCCAGGACAGGATTCCTGCCAGTGGGAGGGGGGAGGATGGGGCTGCGTTTACCCGCCCCCCCCGGGGGGACACCTGGAGCCCTGGATGGGGTCACGAAGGAGACTGGTGGGCTGAATTGTGTCCCAAAAGACGTGTTGATGTCCTAAGCCTCGGTGCCAATGAAGGTGGCCTTATGTGCAAGTAGAGTCTTTGCAGGTGTATTCAGTTAAGATGAGGTCATGCTGGGCGGGCTGGGGGGGTACGGGGCGGGGCATGATCACACGTGACCGCTGTCCTTGTAAGAAGAGGAAAGATGCAAAGACAGACAGACGGGAGGAGAAGGCCGTGTGACAATGGCGAAAGAGACTGGGCTGTGTGTCCTTCCCCGTGTCTCTCTCCGTTTCTTGTAGGGGCACCAGCCCGGTTGGGTTAGGGCCCTCCCTCCTCCAGTATGACCTCCTCTTAACTAATTAAGTCTGCAACCACCCTGTTTCCAAATTGGGCACATTCCGAGGTCTCAGGGGTTAGGATGTCAACATATCTTTTTTGGGGGAGGGACACAATTCAATCCCTAACATACACCTAAAGCAACCCCCCATCTCTGCTTCTTTAATTCTGTGTTTCTCTTGACCCGCGGGTGTTCTCACCAGGACAAGGGTCAAAGGCGAGGCAGGGCAGGGTAGAGGCGAGCAAAAAAATAGCTGCTTCCCAGGTGGTTTGATTTAATCCCCTTTTTTAGGCTTAAACTAGGAGGTGGCAACACTAATACCAGGAACTAGGTGCCCTGGTTTCTCCTAGACCAAACTGGCAATATTTTCGGGAACAGATCTGGCTTCCAACCCACCTGAGCCGGGAGACGAGCCGGGAGATTTCCCACATCCGATGCCCTCGAGCCCAGCGGCCGTGCTCTGCGCTCCAGTGGTCTGCGGTGTGGCTACCTTGTCACTTGGCGCCACCAGGAGCCCGGGTGAGCGTCCAGCTTAGAAACAGCTACTTTATCAGCACCATCAGATACCAGTGGGTGCCGGCGTTCAAGGGGAAAGACTTCAAAGTGAAATTTAAGCACGGCATGCGAGAGATGAACCCAAGCTTTCCACGTCTCCAGTGTGGGGCTGACAAAGGATGGAGAGACCGTCTCCTCGTTGAACAAAGACTAACATCACATTGGGACCAGTGTCTGGGGTTTCACTGACCTCAGACAACAAACCAGATGGAATCCAGCTCGAACCTCCCATCCAGCACTTAGAAGATTACAGAAATGCACCCCTGGGAAATTGGTATTGCAAGGGAGCGAATGCCTGGATATAGATACTTAGTCTCTACAATTCAAAACTTCAGGAATGTTATCCATTTAGGAGTGGCATCCAGATGGACATCCTGGGAAACTACCTGGCATGTCTCTCTACCTGCTGGAGCACGTCGTGCTCTCCATTGGGGACATGGGCAGGAAACACGCCGCTGAGTGTGTTACAGATCCTTGCAGGGCGAGGAGGAAAATGGCGGAGTCCATGATGGAAAGTCACTGGGGAACCTGCTTGGATTTGTTGTAGAAAATGGAATTCCCCCCTGGTCTGTAAGTGAATTTACTGCCTTAGTTAATCAACACATAAATCCGGTAGACTCTAGGGTTAGCGAACCCAGAGCCTCCAGTCAAAGGAAGCCAACCTAGGAAAGGCCAGAGTCAGAAGGCCGGCTAAGGATTCAGAAAGTAAAAACAGAAGGATTCAAGGGTGTTGTTTGCCAGCTTCAGGGATGCGTGAACACGGGCTGCCATGCCCTGCAGGGAAGCAGGCGGGTGACGCTGTTGAGACCGGACTTAACTTCAGGGTGTGTTGTTTCTGAGATACTTGTGAGACATCCAAGAAATCAGTGAGAGGCAGTGTCCAACATTCCTTTGGAAATGATTGCTATTACTGAAAATATACATTCCACAACACGCATCAAAATTATACCTTTTACTCACTTTTAATTGTATTTGCTCTGTACTGGTCTGAGGAAATATTTTAGATAAAAGTAATGTTGTAGCAAAATTATGCAGGAACCAAACTTCAATGCACACAGTGCCCTGAAAGTTATTGAAAGATTAAGAAATTATTTCAATAAAAAGAAAGCAATCATGTTTACAAAATGACATATTATTAATGTTAAAATAAAGATGACAAAGTCTCTTGACAGTTGATGCCAAGTTTGCCAACAAAGAAAATAATAGGAAAAGAAAAAAGAATGCTCATTCTACCTGTGCAACTTATATTCAGCCCATCTTTGAAACGTAAGACAATTTAAGAATAATTTTTTTTCTGTGTTAGAGACAATAATAATTTTGAAATAAAGTTTTGAGATACTGAAATAACTTTATGGCCTTTACAGTTTTCCAGATGCCTTATGAAATCTGAAAATTAGATGAATTGAATTCTGCCAGCACATAAAATGTGTCTACACTGAATCTACCGCTGAACATGGTAAGAAGGTGATATTAGCTGGGGGTGGGTGGGTGGAGCGGGGGACCAGTGTATGAGAATCTAGAAATTTCAGGTTGTTTTCTAAAACTGGATTACTCCCATTAAAGTCCTAAGATATATTTGCAGCAGTGATTTATTGGATACATTTCTGAATAATTTCAAATCTCCCAGGACATAAACAACTATGCCAGTGTCATTTGCTAGTGGAAAGTGTAGCTTCTCAAAATTTACCTAAAACTTCTCGTGATCCACAGTGTCACAAAAAACTGTCAAATCTAGGGACCTGTTATAAAATGCAATATTGAAGCCAGTAAGTAATGAAACGCATTTTGAAAATTTTCTCAGCCAAAAGCAAGGCATGTTTGTATAAATATTATATCCTAGTGACATAGAGTTTCTAATTATTGTGATTAACACTTAAATTTTTATTATTTCATGTTTAATAATTGTTTGTACAAGTTATACAGACTGACTTTATGTGTTGTAGTAGTTGTTGAGAAATAAATAGAATACTAACCTGACAAAGTTTACCAAAAAAAGGTTTTGCCTTTTAAAATTCACGCGGAAGGATGGGCTGGTCACTACCCTGAAATAGACAAGATTATAATGTGAATCAGCATTATTAAAGTGGATTGGCCAAGGATTTCAAATAACTATGTTAAATATACCTAAGCAGATAAAGAAGATTTATCAGTACAAAATAAAACCAAGAAACCATAAAAAGTCCCGAGTGGAAACACTCAGCGTGAAAAATGCAGTCGCTGTAATGAGAACACGTAGATAGCATCACTGTACAGCGGCAAGAGCTGCACCCAGTCCCTGGGTGGGGGAGTTCCCCCACCAAGCGATGCCCCAACACCAGCTGGGGGTCCTGCAATTCAACTCAGATCTGGCACCATCTACCTGGAGCTGGTGTCAGACCCCACCAGGTAAGGGCTCAGTCCCACGAGACGCCCCCCCCCCCCACTCTAGCCCGCAATTGGCCACCGACCCGGATGCTCTCCAAACCCCATCCTTTTGGGTTTACGGAGACTTCATTGCACAGACAGGATTGATTAAATCATCGGTGGTTGGAGATTGAACTCCATCTCCAGCCCCGCTTCCCTCCCTGGGGGTCGGGGGTGGGACTGAAATTTCCCACCCTGTAACCACGTGGTTGGTCTCCTGGCAATCAGCTTGCAACCTTAGAAGCTTTCCTAAAGTGACCTCATTAACACAACAAAAGACAGCTTTAGAGTTTATCTGTTAGGAAACTTGAACAGTTTTAGGAGCCCTGTGCCAGGAACAGAGGAAGGCCAAATATATATATATATATATATATATATATATATATAAAATAAATCACAATATCACAGGTGGATACATATAGGATGGATGAATACAATAGGAAGCAAATGGAAACAGCCCTCAGGAGTCTGCAGGAAAGAATAAAGAAATAAAAGCTGCACGAGAAAAATAAAGAGATACCAAGGGTAGAATTAGAAGTGCCAATTATAGCAATCTATAGCAATCTATCCTTGCCAGGGTAGAAAGTGACCTCATTAACACAACAAAAGACAGCTTTAGAGTTTATCTGTTAGGAAACTCGAACAGTTTTAGGAGCCCTGTGCCAGGAACAGAGGAAGGCCAAATATATATATATATATATATATATATATATATATATATATATATATAAAATAAATCACAATATCACAGGTGGATACATACGGGATGGATGAATACAATAGGAAGCAAATGGAAACAGCCCTCAGGAGTCTGCAGGAAAGAATAAAGAAATAAAAGCTGCACGAGAAAAATAAAGAGGTACCAAGGGTAGAATTAGAAGTGCCAATTATAGCAATCTATCCTTGCCAGGTTAGAGGAATTGCAAAAAAGAGCTATAAAAAATATAGGTGAACTATTTGGAGAGAAGAAAAGCTGAGGGCCTTTGGTTTGAAGGCAGAGAGTGAAGCCAGAGCAGAGCCGGGGCCAGAGATGCTCCCGGCTCCAGGGAGACAGGGGGGCCTCTCCCAGATGGCTCAGAAAGACTGGGTCTTGGAGGTGTTTCCAAAGGGGCTGGCAGAGCAGGAGGATGTTCCAGGAACATGCTGAAAGGAAGGAGGAAGGGGCTGAGGACCCAGGACGTGCAAGGTCCCTGGGGGTCATCTCAGCACATGGCCGCCCCTGTCCCCGTCCAGAGGTGCCAGGGCCTTGAACAGATGTTACCACCATGGGCCGAGGGTGCTGCCTGGAACCTGCCACCGGCACAGGGGAGCAGGGGACAGGGTGGGGACGGCAGGCCACCTCCTGCAGCTCCCGGTGTCCCGGGGTCTCTGAGTGCCGCCCGGGGCCTCAGCCAGGACTTGAGCCCATGGGCACGTCAGGCCTCCTCCAGCCCCGAAGGCACGGGCTTGAGCCCACACACGTCTGGGCTTGTGTCTTCCTTGGACCTGAGCGCCTCCCGGTGACCCCCAGAGATCAGCTGGAGTTGGGCCGAGTTGGGCTGAAGCGGGCGGCGGGCGACGGGGACGCTGGGCCCTCGGGGGCGCGTGGACCCCCGCTGCCCCGCGCCCCACCCTTCTTCTCCCCTACTGCAGGAGCGGGCATCTCAGGCCCTGCAGCTGGGCTGGAGTGCCACCGAGTTTGGAGCCCTCTTTTCAGTGAAGGTGGTTGTTTGCAGGGAGATGCGGGGCCGGCTAGCGGCCGAGCATGTGTAACTGGGACAAAGCGTTCGCTGCTGGCAGGGCCTCCTGGCTGGGCAGCCTGCTGCTGTCGTGCCACGTGTAAGTTGTTTCCCAAACCTCTAACCAGCACTCCCGGTGGGCGGCCAGTGTCTGGACACTGAAGCCCTGGTCACTCCCCATCAGCGGTCTTTCCAGATGATTCCTCAGGTCTGCAGAGCGCTGAGAAAGGAAGGCGCTCTTCAGATTCTTAGCAGGAATCGAGGCTCTGGAACCTGTCTTTTCCTGAGGCCCCCGCCTCGGATCCCATCCCTGTTGGGGGCTGGTGGTGGACGCGCTGAAACGGGGGGTCAGGCTGTCATCTCCGGAAGAGACTGGCGGGCACCTGTGAGAAGACAGGAGCGCTGGCTGGACGGATGGACGGATGGCCCCAGTCTCCCCGAGGCTCACGTGCACTCAGGCCACGTGGGAGCCCCTGGGACCTGCCGAGAAGGTTGTCTGAGGCTCTTAGCTCCAGTCACCGGTCCAGGGAAAGCTCACAGACATGGGCCACGTGTGAGGGAGAAAACAGAGCTGGACGGTGGCCTGGGACTCGGCGACTGGCAGATAATCAGAGATTAGAAACGTGTCTTTCATGAAAGTTCAACTCTTGCCATCCAGTGTTTGAACATGGATTTTCACAAAAGTGTCTTTCTTTTCAAATTCTTAGATTCATACCAATGTGCTCAAAACAGGCATAGAACTCTAAAATCAAGAGAGCTTAGTAGCACTTCCCTTCAAACCTTTGAAAATCACTATTATTTTTTACTTCCTAGGAATTTATGCATTTACTTTTCAGCTTTATCGAGGTATTATTGACAAATAGAACTGTAAGATATTAGAGTGTACAGCATGATTTGATAAACGTAAACACTGTGAAAAGATTCCCTCCATCTAGTCAATGAACACATTTATCACCTCACGTATTTCTTTCTTTCTCTTTTTCTTTTTTGTGGCCGTGCCACGCGGCTTGCGGGATTTTAGCTCCCTGACCAGGGATCAAACCCGGGCCCCAAGCAGTGGAAGTGTGGAGTCCTAACCACTGGACCACCAGGGAAGTCCCGTATTTCTCTTTTTCTTGGTGAAAACAATGAAGCTCTGCTCTCTTACCAAATTTCAATTATACATAGTGCGGTTTCAACTATAGTCACCATGTTTTAAATAGATCCTCAGACCTTGAAAATTATTTTTTAACACAATTATCCACAGACAACGCAAAAAAAGAGCATCGTAATAACGACCCCCAACACCCCCACTAACATCACGCAGACCCTGCCGGCTCCCTCCTGCTCATGTGTGCACATACATATGTGACTTAGTTTCAAAAATGGGATCACACGGTCATACAACTTATTTTCCTACTTAGCAATCATCGCCAACCCCTGTTTTATTAACATATAGAGTCATAACGTCATTATAATAGCTACAAAGTGTCCTGTTTGGGGCCCAGCCTGCAGTTTAATAACTGATCCTCCTAGGCGTTGTCTAGGTAACAACCGATGTCTTCGTCTCCTACACACCTATTCTGAGCATTATCCCCGCACTTCAGTCTGAGGCCACTTGACCGACAGGCGGTGGAGACAGCAACTCTGTCACCCCAGGTGTGTCCCTCTGCTGGCATGGCATCTCCTGACGTCTGTCTCCTGGGGCCAGACCTGTCTGCTGGAGAAGGAGGCCATGGCAGGGGGTGGGGGGGCGGCCCGGCAACAGAGGACGTAGCTCTCTTGGGCATCGGCCCGACGAGCCTGGCGTGACTGCCACGGAGCTGGCGGCCCGGCGGTGGGGGCGACTTCTGGCCGAGCCCAGGCTGCCCAGAGAACCCCAAAGGAAGTGAGGCATTGTGGTCCTGCACTCAGTTTGGGTGCCTTGTCTCGTAGCAAATGGTCCCAAGTAGGGCCCAAGACAAGGCGTTTATTGACCTCTGAGAGGCTCTCACAACAGCCCTCGTCCGAATCAGGTCCTTACGCTAGCCCTGAGGGTTGGTTCTCCTGCTTTCATTGTCTAGACCATGAAGCCCAGGTTTAGGACAGAAGCCACCTGCCTGACCACACAGCACAGGGAAAGGCAGGGGTGAGGGCTCTGCCGCTCACTCCGGGCCGAGGCGGGAGTCACCCCGCTCTGCCAAGAGCCCCATCGGCCCCGGGAGCAGATGTCCGGGATCAGCTCTGAGCAGCTCGTGTACGCGCGGCGGTGGCTTCTGGGCGTCCGTGAGTCAGAGCTAGGTCGCCTGCCTCGCCACGGGAAAGCGCTCTGACTCGGAGAGGTCATGCCTTAAATTAACCGGGACGGCTTATCCCACAGCCGTCGTGGGATCACACCTGGCGTCTGGTCCTGCTGACCTCGGGTGGCCTCGGCCTGCAGTGGCTGGAAGCAGGGTTTCGGTTCCTGGCCACTAGACCAGACGGAAAGGAGAGAAACAAGTAAAGTATTTATTAAGAGAAAACCAGAGTATGTGTGGATAGACACACGAGCAGACTCAGAGAGAGTCGTGCCCTCGTGGCAGTTGGGATTACTTTTATGGGGCGTTTCTTCCGGGTTTCTTTTGACCAATCATTTTGATTTGCCTGGTTCAAAGTCCATATCTGGTGTATCTCAGGATTTTCCTGTGTGTGTGGGTGCATCTCTTAGCCAAGATGGAGTCCACCGAAGAGGCCTGTGGGTAGTGAGCGTTAGTTGCCTCCAAGGAGCCTTTCTGGGCATGTGTAGTTGGGGAGGTCTCCTGACTTCGAGAATGAGGAAGACGTGGCCTCTTACCTTCTGTCTGGGCAGGGCCAGCCTCCTCTCTCAATTGTCCTTTTATTCCACAGGGAAGGAACTCAGACCATTTGCCCGGAGGGCCCATCTGTCTCTTGCCCCGCTGCACTTCCAGCAGGTGGGGATGGGCCCTCCATGCTTCTCTTCCCCCGTCTCTCAGCACCACACCTGGTGGTAGGGTGGGCTTTAGCCGGACACCTGTTACTACTGCGTTTCCATCCCCGCCCGGGCTGAGATGACAGACCTTAATGAACTGCTGGCCTCTGGGCACTGCCGTGTGCTCAGCCAGCCCGCCTGGTGATGGCTGATGCGCTCAGAGCCCGTTTCCAGTGGGATTGCTGACGGCGGTACAAGTGGAAGTCGGTTCTGCACCCTGAGTGGAACCAGGGTTTCCTCCAAAAGGGCACTTTCACCAAGGGCAGAGGTCACTCACCTCCGTGAGTAAGGAATGGGGCAACCCCATTACCAGCATCCCCGACTCAACCAAGCTTCTCCGATTCCTACAGCCGCAGACTATGATGAATAAGACATAAAAGGCCCAACACATACGAATGCTTCCAGTGACAGAAACTGGAACTAAAACATATTTTCCTGTCGATGCTGAATGGGGTCAACTATAAATTGAGGTGAAGACAGATTAAGAGTCTGAGAAAGAGTGACTGAAAATAAAATACTGATCACAATTGACTAAACAAGGTCCGGTCTCCTCTGGGGTGACAAATGTATGTTTTTTAAAAAAATCTGCACTACCTTATGGAATCATGAGATCTGAATACAGGTTGTATTACACTGAGTTGAGAACTACTGCACCGTAAATACCTGGCTACACAGCAGAATTGTATTTTAACTTTGCAAATTACTTAGAGCAACCAGGCAAGGTGGGTTCGGGCGCCCTCTGGTGGCAGCGTACAAGCTGCGGGGAGTTTTTCAACTGTCTTCTCTCTCGGATTGACGTCCACATGCTAAGTGCCCTCCTCCTTCCGTCCACAATTCGTACTTGAGTCCCTTTCTGCTGGGCAGTGGCATCCTCCCGTTTTTCCTCACCCCGCATCCTCTCGTGCAGAGTACCTGAACCAAGAGAAAGGAAAACAGCTTTGAAAAGAAAGAGCTACCCCAAGAACCAGTGTGCTGCCTCCAAGGCCTTGAAAAGCCATGTACGCCTGAGACGTCTGGTCTCTTAGACCCTGACTCAGCACGCCTGTTTCCTTTCCTGCCCTGAAAAATAACCATTTGGCTATTTATATTTTTTCTCCTTTCAATACTAGCATTGCTGTAACATCAGTTTCGACTTTTAATTGCACTGGGTATGAAACATGTATCTGTAAATCAGCTTAAAACTAAAATCATCTCCACAGCGATTTCATGGGAACGTGTTTGAAATGTTGCCTCTACTTTCTCGGGCCTGATGATTTGTGTGCCATTCCAAAGCCTCTGTAGGCAGTTTTCGACAGAATGGAAGAAGAAGATGTGGTACATATATATGATGGGATACTACTCAGCCATAAGAAAGAATGGAATCATACCATTTGCAGCAACATGGGTGGACCTAGAGATGATCATACTAAGTGAAGTAAGTCAGGGAAAGACAATATCATACGATATCACTTATATGTGGAATCTAAAATACGACACAAATGAACTTATTTACAAAACAGAAACAGACCCACAGACATAGAAAACAAACTTATGGTTACCAAAAGGGAAAGGGGGTGAGGGAGAGATAAATTAGGAGTTTGGGATTAACATATACACGCTACTATGTATAAAATAGATAAACAACAAGGACCTACTGTATAGCACAAGGAACTCTATTCAGTATCTTGTAATAACCTATAATGGAAAAGAATCTGAAAAAGCTTATATATATAACTGAATCACTGTGCTGTACACTTGAAACTAACACATTGTAACTCAATTATACTCCAAAAAAAAACAAAAGAAACTTAAAAAATAAAAGAAATACCAAAAAACAAAATTAAAGGCAGTTTTCCAGGCCAGACTTTGTTTTACTTCACCCCCTGTCCTCCCAGGAGCATTTCCTCCACCACCAGAGGCCCAGCTGAGAAGATCCAGATGTGTGCTCTCTTGATCTGCATCATTCAGAGTCAAAGAAATTGCCCACACCAATCAGAGTGGCACCTTAGATGCACTCAGCCCACCGGCTCTGACTTGTGAGGGCAGGATAAACACTTGGCTGCCATGGGAACCGTCTGTCTGTCTGGGCTGTTTCTTGCCGGCAAAACCAAGTGCTCAGAAATGCCACAGGTGCCTTCTGACGGAGTCCTTTGTTTACCATGCTTACCACTGAGCCGATAACTTTACATTCCAACTGCTAGAGAGAGCTCTGCTTTGTGCTCCAGACATTCTTCTCTCCTGATATGTCATTCTTTTGGAAAGGCCCAGTAATGTTCCTGGTAATGTGGGCGATCAGATTACCCAGCAGCACAGAGTGTCTCACTGCAGCCCCAGCTGCCACTTCAAAAATGTGTCATCACCGTTGTCACCTTCACCATCACCATCATCATCACCACCATCATCACCATCACCAATGCCATCATCACCATCATCACCATCACCACCATCACCACCATCACCATCACCATCATCACCATCACCACCGTCACCATCATCATCACCATCATCACCACCATCACCATCATCATCATCACCACCACCATCACCACCATCACCATCATCACCATCACCACCATC
>NC_041223.1:1679750-1686724 GCF_002837175.3 Physeter macrocephalus | reverse complement strand
TAGAGGAATTGCAAAAAAGAGCTATAAAAAATATAGGTGAACTATTTGGAGAGAAGAAAAGCTGAGGGCCTTTGGTTTGAAGGCAGAGAGTGAAGCCAGAGCAGAGCCGGGGCCAGAGATGCTCCCGGCTCCAGGGAGACAGGGGGGCCTCTCCCAGATGGCTCAGAAAGACTGGGTCTTGGAGGTGTTTCCAAAGGGGCTGGCAGAGCAGGAGGATGTTCCAGGAACATGCTGAAAGGAAGGAGGAAGGGGCTGAGGACCCAGGACGTGCAAGGTCCCTGGGGGTCATCTCAGCACGTGGCCGCCCCTGTCCCCGTCCAGAGGTGCCAGGACCTTGAACAGATGTTACCACCGTGGGCCGAGGGTGCTGCCTGGAACCTGCCGCCGGCACAGGGGAGCAGGGGACAGGGTGGGGACGGCAGGCCACCTCCTGCAGCTCCCGGTGTCCCGGGGTCTCTGAGTGCCGCCCGGGGCCTCAGCCAGGACTTGAGCCCATGGGCACGTCAGGCCTCCTCCAGCCCCGAAGGCACGGGCTTGAGCCCACACACGTCTGGGCTTGTGTCTTCCTTGGACCTGAGCGCCTCCCGGTGACCCCCAGAGATCAGCTGGAGTTGGGCCGAGTTGGGCTGAAGCGGGCGGCGGGCGACGGGGACGCTGGGCCCTCGGGGGCGCGTGGACCCCCGCTGCCCCGCGCCCCACCCTTCTTCTCCCCTACTGCAGGAGCGGGCATCTCAGGCCCTGCAGCTGGGCTGGAGTGCCACCGAGTTTGGAGCCCTCTTTTCAGTGAAGGTGGTTGTTTGCAGGGAGATGCGGGGCCGGCTAGCGGCCGAGCATGTGTAACTGGGACAAAGCGTTCGCTGCTGGCAGGGCCTCCTGGCTGGGCAGCCTGCTGCTGTCGTGCCACGTGTAAGTTGTTTCCCAAACCTCTAACCAGCACTCCCGGTGGGCGGCCAGTGTCTGGACACTGAAGCCCTGGTCACTCCCCATCAGCGGTCTTTCCAGATGATTCCTCAGGTCTGCAGAGCGCTGAGAAAGGAAGGCGCTCTTCAGATTCTTAGCAGGAATCGAGGCTCTGGAACCTGTCTTTTCCTGAGGCCCCCGCCTCGGATCCCATCCCTGTTGGGGGCTGGTGGTGGACGCGCTGAAACGGGGGGTCAGGCTGTCATCTCCGGAAGAGACTGGCGGGCACCTGTGAGAAGACAGGAGCGCTGGCTGGACGGATGGACGGATGGCCCCAGTCTCCCCGAGGCTCACGTGCACTCAGGCCACGTGGGAGCCCCTGGGACCTGCCGAGAAGGTTGTCTGAGGCTCTTAGCTCCAGTCACCGGTCCAGGGAAAGCTCACAGACATGGGCCACGTGTGAGGGAGAAAACAGAGCTGGACGGTGGCCTGGGACTCGGCGACTGGCAGATAATCAGAGATTAGAAACGTGTCTTTCATGAAAGTTCAACTCTTGCCATCCAGTGTTTGAACATGGATTTTCACAAAAGTGTCTTTCTTTTCAAATTCTTAGATTCATACCAATGTGCTCAAAACAGGCATAGAACTCTAAAATCAAGAGAGCTTAGTAGCACTTCCCTTCAAACCTTTGAAAATCACTATTATTTTTTACTTCCTAGGAATTTATGCATTTACTTTTCAGCTTTATCGAGGTATTATTGACAAATAGAACTGTAAGATATTAGAGTGTACAGCATGATTTGATAAACGTAAACACTGTGAAAAGATTCCCTCCATCTAGTCAATGAACACATTTATCACCTCACGTATTTCTTTCTTTCTCTTTTTCTTTTTTGTGGCCGTGCCACGCGGCTTGCGGGATTTTAGCTCCCTGACCAGGGATCAAACCCGGGCCCCAAGCAGTGGAAGTGTGGAGTCCTAACCACTGGACCACCAGGGAAGTCCCGTATTTCTCTTTTTCTTGGTGAAAACAATGAAGCTCTGCTCTCTTACCAAATTTCAGTTATACATAGTGCGGTTTCAACTATAGTCACCATGTTTTAAATAGATCCTCAGACCTTGAAAATTATTTTTTAACACAATTATCCACAGACAACGCAAAAAAAGAGCATCGTAATAACGACCCCCAACACCCCCACTAACATCACGCAGACCCTGCCGGCTCCCTCCTGCTCATGTGTGCACATACATATGTGACTTAGTTTCAAAAATGGGATCACACGGTCATACAACTTATTTTCCTACTTAGCAATCATCGCCAACCCCTGTTTTATTAACATATAGAGTCATAACGTCATTATAATAGCTACAAAGTGTCCTGTTTGGGGCCCAGCCTGCAGTTTAATAACTGATCCTCCTAGGCGTTGTCTAGGTAACAACCGATGTCTTCGTCTCCTACACACCTATTCTGAGCATTATCCCCGCACTTCAGTCTGAGGCCACTTGACCGACAGGCGGTGGAGACAGCAACTCTGTCACCCCAGGTGTGTCCCTCTGCTGGCATGGCATCTCCTGACGTCTGTCTCCTGGGGCCAGACCTGTCTGCTGGAGAAGGAGGCCATGGCAGGGGGTGGGGGGGCGGCCCGGCAACAGAGGACGTAGCTCTCTTGGGCATCGGCCCGACGAGCCTGGCGTGACTGCCACGGAGCTGGCGGCCCGGCGGTGGGGGCGACTTCTGGCCGAGCCCAGGCTGCCCAGAGAACCCCAAAGGAAGTGAGGCATTGTGGTCCTGCACTCAGTTTGGGTGCCTTGTCTCGTAGCAAATGGTCCCAAGTAGGGCCCAAGACAAGGCGTTTATTGACCTCTGAGAGGCTCTCACAACAGACACTCGTCCGAATCAGGTCCTTACGCTAGTCCTGAGGGTTGGTTCTCCTGCTTTCATTGGGTCATACAACTTATTTTCCTACTTAGCAATCATCGCCAACCCCTGTTTTATTAACATATAGAGTCATAACGTCATTATAATAGCTACAAAGTGTCCTGTTTGGGGCCCAGCCTGCAGTTTAATAACTGATCCTCCTAGGCGTTGTCTAGGTAACAACCGATGTCTTCGTCTCCTACACACCTATTCTGAGCATTATCCCCGCACTTCAGTCTGAGGCCACTTGACCGACAGGCGGTGGAGACAGCAACTCTGTCACCCCAGGTGTGTCCCTCTGCTGGCGTGGCATCTCCTGACGTCCGTCTCCTGGGGCCAGACCTGTCTGCTGGAGAAGGAGGCCATGGCGGGGTTGGGGGGGGGGGCGACCCGGCAACAGAGGACGTAGCTCTGTTGGGCATCGGCCCGACGAGCCTGGCGTGACTGCCACGGAGCTGGCGGCCCGGCGGTGGGGGCGACTTCTGGCCGAGCCCAGGCTGCCCAGAGAACCCCAAAGGAAGTGAGGCATTGTGGTCCTGCACTCAGTTTGGGTGCCTTGTCTCGTAGCAAATGGTCCCAAGCAGGGCCCAAGACAAGGCGTTTATTGACCTCTGAGAGGCTCTCACAACAGCCCTCGTCCGAATCAGGTCCTTACGCTAGCCCTGAGGGTTGGTTCTCCTGCTTTCATTGTCTAGACCGTGAAGCCAAGGTTTAGGACAGAAGCCACCTGCCTGACCACACAGCACAGGGAAAGGCAGGGGTGAGGGCTCTGCCGCTCACTCCGGGCCGAGGCGGGAGTCACCCCGCTCTGCCAAGAGCCCCATCGGCCCCGGGAGCAGATGTCCGGGATCAGCTCTGAGCAGCTCGTGTACGCGCGGCGGTGGCTTCTGGGCGTCCGTGAGTCAGAGCTAGGTCGCCTGCCTCGCCACGGGAAAGCGCTCTGACTCGGAGAGGTCATGCCTTAAATTAACCGGGACGGCTTATCCCACAGCCGTCGTGGGATCACACCTGGCGTCTGGTCCTGCTGACCTCGGGTGGCCTCGGCCTGCAGTGGCTGGAAGCAGGGTTTCGGTTCCTGGCCACTAGACCAGACGGAAAGGAGAGAAACAAGTAAAGTATTTATTAAGAGAAAACCAGAGTATGTGTGGATAGACACACGAGCAGACTCAGAGAGAGTCGTGCCCTCGTGGCAGTTGGGATTACTTTTATGGGGCGTTTCTTCCGGGTTTCTTTTGACCAATCATTTTGATTTGCCTGGTTCAAAGTCCATATCTGGTGTGTCTCAGGATTTTCCTGTGTGTGTGGGTGCATCTCTTAGCCAAGATGGAGTCCACCGAAGAGGCCTGTGGGTAGTGAGCGTTAGTTGCCTCCAAGGAGCCTTTCTGGGCATGTGTAGTTGGGGAGGTCTCCTGACTTCGAGAATGAGGAAGACGTGGCCTCTTACCTTCTGTCTGGGCAGGGCCAGCCTCCTCTCTCAATTGTCCTTTTATTCCACAGGGAAGGAACTCAGACCATTTGCCCGGAGGGCCCATCTGTCTCTTGCCCCGCTGCACTTCCAGCAGGTGGGGATGGGCCCTCCATGCTTCTCTTCCCCCGTCTCTCAGCACCACACCTGGTGGTAGGGTGGGCTTTAGCCGGACACCTGTTACTACTGCGTTTCCATCCCCGCCCGGGCTGAGATGACAGACCTTAATGAACTGCTGGCCTCTGGGCACTGCCGTGTGCTCAGCCAGCCCGCCTGGTGATGGCTGATGCGCTCAGAGCCCGTTTCCAGTGGGATTGCTGACGGCGGTACAAGTGGAAGTCGGTTCTGCACCCTGAGTGGAACCAGGGTTTCCTCCAAAAGGGCACTTTCACCAAGGGCAGAGGTCACTCACCTCCGTGAGTAAGGAATGGGGCAACCCCATTACCAGCATCCCCGACTCAACCAAGCTTCTCCGATTCCTACAGCCGCAGACTATGATGAATAAGACATAAAAGGCCCAACACATACGAATGCTTCCAGTGACAGAAACTGGAACTAAAACATATTTTCCTGTCGATGCTGAATGGGGTCAACTATAAATTGAGGTGAAGACAGATTAAGAGTCTGAGAAAGAGTGACTGAAAATAAAATACTGATCACAATTGACTAAACAAGGTCCGGTCTCCTCTGGGGTGACAAATGTATGTTTTTTAAAAAAATCTGCACTACCTTATGGAATCATGAGATCTGAATACAGGTTGTATTACACTGAGTTGAGAACTACTGCACCGTAAATACCTGGCTACACAGCAGAATTGTATTTTAACTTTGCAAATTACTTAGAGCAACCAGGCAAGGTGGGTTCGGGCGCCCTCTGGTGGCAGCGTACAAGCTGCGGGGAGTTTTTCAACTGTCTTCTCTCTCGGGTTGACGTCCACATGCTAAGTGCCCTCCTCCTTCCGTCCACAATTCGTACTTGAGTCCCTTTCTGCTGGGCAGTGGCATCCTCCCGTTTTTCCTCACCCCGCATCCTCTCGTGCAGAGTACCTGAACCAAGAGAAAGGAAAACAGCTTTGAAAAGAAAGAGCTACCCCAAGAACCAGTGTGCTGCCTCCAAGGCCTTGAAAAGCCATGTACGCCTGAGACGTCTGGTCTCTTAGACCCTGACTCAGCACGCCTGTTTCCTTTCCTGCCCTGAAAAATAACCATTTGGCTATTTATATTTTTTCTCCTTTCAATACTAGCATTGCTGTAACATCAGTTTCGACTTTTAATTGCACTGGGTATGAAACATGTATCTGTAAATCAGCTTAAAACTAAAATCATCTCCACAGCGATTTCATGGGAACGTGTTTGAAATGTTGCCTCTACTTTCTCGGGCCTGATGATTTGTGTGCCATTCCAAAGCCTCTGTAGGCAGTTTTCGACAGAATGGAAGAAGAAGATGTGGTACATATATATGATGGGATACTACTCAGCCATAAGAAAGAATGGAATCATACCATTTGCAGCAACATGGGTGGACCTAGAGATGATCATACTAAGTGAAGTAAGTCAGGGAAAGACAATATCATACGATATCACTTATATGTGGAATCTAAAATACGACACAAATGAACTTATTTACAAAACAGAAACAGACCCACAGACATAGAAAACAAACTTATGGTTACCAAAAGGGAAAGGGGGTGAGGGAGAGATAAATTAGGAGTTTGGGATTAACATATACACGCTACTATGTATAAAATAGATAAACAACAAGGACCTACTGTATAGCACAAGGAACTCTATTCAGTATCTTGTAATAACCTATAATGGAAAAGAATCTGAAAAAGCTTATATATATAACTGAATCACTGTGCTGTACACTTGAAACTAACACATTGTAACTCAATTATACTCCAAAAAAAAACAAAAGAAACTTAAAAAATAAAAGAAATACCAAAAAACAAAATTAAAGGCAGTTTTCCAGGCCAGACTTTGTTTTACTTCACCCTCTGTCCTCCCAGGAGCATTTCCTCCACCACCAGAGGCCCAGCTGAGAAGATCCAGATGTGTGCTCTCTTGATCTGCATCATTCAGAGTCAAAGAAATTGCCCACACCAATCAGAGTGGCACCTTAGATGCACTCAGCCCACCGGCTCTGACTTGTGAGGGCAGGATAAACACTTGGCTGCCATGGGAACCGTCTGTCTGTCTGGGCTGTTTCTTGCCGGCAAAACCAAGTGCTCAGAAATGCCACAGGTGCCTTCTGACGGAGTCCTTTGTTTACCATGCTTACCACTGAGCCGATAACTTTACATTCCAACTGCTAGAGAGAGCTCTGCTTTGTGCTCCAGACATTCTTCTCTCCTGATATGTCATTCTTTTGGAAAGGCCCAGTAATGTTCCTGGTAATGTGGGCGATCAGATTACCCAGCAGCACAGAGTGTCTCACTGCAGCCCCAGCTGCCACTTCAAAAATGTGTCATCACCGTTGTCACCTTCACCATCACCATCATCATCACCACCATCATCACCATCACCAATGCCATCATCACCATCATCACCATCACCACCATCACCACCATCACCATCACCATCATCACCATCACCACCGTCACCATCATCATCACCATCATCACCACCATCACCATCATCATCATCACCACCACCATCACCACCATCACCATCATCACCATCACCACCATC
>NC_041223.1:1643064-1672484 GCF_002837175.3 Physeter macrocephalus | reverse complement strand
CATCACCATCACCATCATCACCACCATTACCACCATCACCATCATCACCACCATCACCATCATCACCTTCACCATCACCATCATCACCACCACCATCACCATCACCATCACCATCATCATCACCATCACTGCCATCACCATCATCACCATCACCACCACGACCACCATTACCATCCCCCACCATCGATCACCACCATCACCATCATCATCACCATCATCACCATCACCACCAGCACCACCATCACCATCATCACCATGATCATCACCATCACCATCATCATCACCATCACCACCATCACCATCATCATCACCATCACCACCATTATCACCATCACCACCATCATCACCATCACCACTATCACCATCATCACCATCATCACCATCAGTATCATCATCATCACCATCATCATCACCACCATCATCATCACCATCACCACCATCACCACCACCATCATCACCATCACCATCACCACCATCACCACCATCATCATCACCATCAACATCACCATCACCACCATCATCATCACCACCATCATCACCAACATCGTCACCACCATCGTCACCACCATCATCATAATCACGTCCAGTAAGTTGCCCAGAGTTAGTGTGATTGGCAGAATAACACCCCCCCGCTAAGATGTCCCCCCGTAATCACCATCACCATCATCATCACCATCACCATCATCACCATCATCATCACCATCATCACCACCATCACCATCACCACCATTACCATCCCCCCATCCATCACCACCACCATCATCATCATCACTGTCACATCAGCTACTTGGCCAAAGGCCAAAAAACTACTGAGTGCTAGAGTTTGCATCAAACTCTAATGATGACTTCAGAATATACACACTCTTCCCCACTGGACTCTAACGTTACCGGCCTCAGTTTCTTCATCTGTAAAATGGAGACAGTGATGGTACCTCTCTAATGAGGGTTTGTGCAGGTGAAACAGGAGCATGTGTATAGTTCTCAGCATGAAGCCTCATGTGCACTCAATAAACGCTACTTTGTGGGTCACAAAGGTGTGTTTGCCAGACCCTCTAGGAAGTAGTGGGATGTCGGCAAGGCCAAGTGTCTCTTTATTCATATTTCAACCTTCTGTTTGATATATTAGTTCTTTCATCGATCGAGTTTTTGCTAATCGGAGTCAAAGAAGATGTGAACTGTGCACAGAAAGAGCCCTGGCCCAGGAGGTAGGAGGCCCGAGCTCCGAGCCTGCCACGCCTCTAACTCCGCGATTTCTCGGCGTGGTCCCAGGCCGGCAGCGCCAGCGTCGCCTGGGAGCTTGTTAGAGCTGCTGCTCCCTGGGCCTCAGCCCAGGCCCACGGGCTCACACACGCTGGGCCTGAGCCCGGCGACCTGGGGGATCCCGGCTCATTCTGTGCTGTTGGTCACATTCTTGTGAATGTGCTTGTTCACCGGTGGGATGAGAGGTCCGGAGAGGGTCAGCCAGCGCCCCGACCCTCCTGCACGAGTGTGCCGCCGGGGAGGCCCTCCCTGGGGGCGGCTCACACCCTGGATTCTGACTTCATGTTTCACTTGAAAGGAGGGGCCTTCCTCGACCTCAGGGTGAGACCCCGGGCTAGCTGAGCCCCGGGGCACCGTCAAGGCCTCTGCCCCAGGACGGCCACCACCACAGTTGGTGGGGCAGCAGAGCTGCCTTTTCGGGCGCGGGTGTGATGTGTCTTGAAGGCGCTGAGATGGTTTGGTTGCGTTGTGGGAAATGAGAGGGCAGCGCTCTAAGTCCGGAGGAGACGGGCGCGGGAGGGAGGGACGAGGGGGACGCTGGCTGTGCACGAGCCCTTCCTCTCGGCCCCGCTGCTGCCCCCACGAAATGAAGTCTGAAAAATACAGTGAGGTCCTGCGGAGCCCGCCGCCACCGGGCCTCGAAACGGCGAGGGAGGGGAGCCCGCCCTCCTCGGCGTGCCGCGTGTCCTGCTGTGCACTGCTGAGCTAAGAGAGGCTGACATTAAGCGCACTTGCCGGTTGCGAGGCTTCAGTGAGGGGAGGGCTAGAGTCGGGGGTAAGAAGTTCGCGTCCCCTCCCCGCCCGCGAGAGGTACACAGGCTCAGCTGAAAAGGTGGGACAGTATCCCCGAGAGACACTGGTGGCCCTCAACCTCCCTCCGCCACAGACCCCCGGTTCCTGGGGTCTGAGGAACGGGGGCGATCTCTCCGCATTTCAGTCCTGACTGCGATGAGACAGCCGATGAGAAGGGCAGATCCCCTCCTCCTCTTTTTCCAGGGCAGCAGGCGCCGTGGGCTCGAGGTGAGGGCCACCCACCGCCTCTGCGTTCACCGTTCTCAGGCCTGGCTTCCCCACCTGTCAGACGAGAGTGTCCCGTGAGCAGACAGCCGTCCACAGGGCTTCAGGCAGGGACCTCGCAGGCGTGCTGCCTGGTCTCAGGCAGGTGTGCCACCCCCCCCCCATTCCACCGAAAGCAGCCGCGGCATCACCGTGGAGACACGTGCCGACCAGGGGCCTCACTGTCGGGAGAAGCGTCATGATCTTCAGAGCCACGTGTCCAGGGCTCCATCTGAGGATTTCCTTACGTTTCCCTGCAGCACCTTCCTTGGGACTTTTCTTACATACACGTATATTTGACGTGATTAAGATTGGACGGACCGTACCACTGTGTCTCATGCTTTTATTACACAAAGTTATTTCTGAAGCATGTTTCCTGGTCCCTAACACTTCTTATAAGGGTGTTTTTTCCAGACTGCACGATGATCCATCATAAGATGGTTATAATACAGGAAACGATGCTTCGGGCAACTGGGAGGAGTCGAGGCGCTCAGCGGGGTACACTCTGCTTGTTGGGAGAGGGCGGGGGAAGCAGGCCCAGCGAGGGGCAGAGGAGACAGGGGCCCGGGGCCGTCAGAGGTCATGAAGAGGACACGGGCTTTTTCTCAGAGCAAGGCAAGTGCCGTTGGATTTCTAAACACTTTTGCTATTGTTATTATGATTGAGATATAATCCATATGTCATAAACATCGTCATCTTCAGTGTGCAACTTAGGGGCTTCCAGTGCATCCACTAATTCCAGAACACTCCCCCCATCTCAGCAAGAGACCCTGTGCCCCGCGGAAGGACTCACCGTGGCCTCTGGCGGCCAAGGGCCTCCAGGAACCAGGCCTGGCACCTGCCTCTTTGCTGGCCTTTCTGAGGCCACCCCTCACTCCTCTCCACACACCTTTCACCCCAGCTGCTCCGTCTGAATGTCTGTATCCCCCCACAGCTCACGTGTGAAATCCTAACCCCCCAACAGGATGGTGCGAGGAGTGGGGCCTCTGGAGGTGATGAGGTCATGAGGGTGGAGCCCCATGAGTGGGGTCAGTGCCTTATAAATGGGACCCCAGGGAGGCCCCTCGCCCTTCCCCCACATGAAGACGCAGCAAGAAGACGGCCGTCCATAACCGGCTCCTGGGGGAGCAGTGCCCGTGCCTCCCCCGTCCCGGCCCTCCTTCCCCCGTGGCTCCGCCGCGCCCTGTGCTGTGTCTGGTCGTGGCCGCCTCTCCCGCTGAGAACACGCCCGGCCCCCAACTTGCTCCTGGACAGACGCCCTGGGCTGGGACCAGCCCCGGCATACAACGTATGCTGGGTAAGTGGTTCCTGAGCGAATAAATCTTAAAATTTAATTCACCAGGCATGGGAAGAAAGATGCGTCGATACTCAGAAGCCCCTCAGCAGGCCTCCAGAACAACGCGGGTGCGCCTTCGCTGGTGCTGGCTTTTGCCTCAGCAGCTAGAGAGTCCCGGCCTCCGAGACGAGACGCCTGGGGAGGGGAGGGGTGAAGGGCAGCACAGGGGGGCTCGGGGTGGAGCCGGGGTTCATTCTTGACTGTGCCAACCCGGCGGGGGTGGATTCCGGGGATGCTGCTACCTCCCCCCACCCCCGTGCACAGGCGGGCCCACAACAAGGATGACGGGCCCCCGATATCAACCGGGCCGAGGCCGGAAGATCCCCACCTTCTGGGCAGGGACGTCCCGGGGGAGCCTGTGGCCGTGGACAGACGTGCGGCCCGGGAGGGGAGGGCCAGGCCGGGCTCGGTGAGCACAGCAGGCTGGCCCAGCATTGGAACCTGGGCATCCATTGGCCGGGGTGGGGGGACGCGCACGTCCAGGCGCGGGGGTGTTTGGACGTGGAAGCATTTGGGGATTCTGTTAGGCGCGGAGGGGCAGGCAGCTCAGGGAGCTGGTCTCCAGGTCTGCGAGGTAAACAGCCGAGGTCGGAGCTGGATGAGGCCGGGCGCTGGCAGGGATGGGGATGGCGTCGGGGGGAGGTCAGCACCCGCTTCTGCTTTTCACCTGGTGCAGGGACCTGGGGATGCCTCCTCTCGCGATGGAGGAGACGCAGAGGAGAGAGGGGCGGCAGGGGCCGGAGGCAGAGACGCGGGACTTCCTGGGATGGCTTGGGAGCGAGGCCTGGGGCACAGCTGCCCGGGTGCGTCGGGGCCTCCCAAGCGTCTTCTGCTTCCTGACCTGTGCGGGGCAGATGGGCATCAACCATCCAGAGTCAGCGTGAGGGCTCCGTAAGAACACAGGCTCGGAGGGGTCCTGAGTTCGCCTCTCAGGGGAGGTGCTTGGGCACCGCTGGTGAGGTCCCGACTGCGGGAAGGGAGGGAGGAATGGTGACGGGGGGACAATCGCCTGGGGACGGGGGGGGGGCCCTGAGAGACTTTTGGATGCCCCCGGTTTGAGGAGTTTGCCAGACACCTAGCTGGAAATGTAAAGGTGCTGTTGGGTCCACTGTACATCTGGAATTGAGAGCAGAAGTTTAGGGTGGAGATAAAGGGCAGGGGGCTGGAGCCGTGGACAGGGGAGACCAAGGACAGACCGTAGACAGAAAACCGGGGACCAAGCTTGGGGAAGTTCCATTTGTTGGCAGGAAGTGTGGGAGGGGCGGAAGGGGGAGGGGAGGGGAGGAGGTGTCGAAGCCGGGTCCACTCCATATCCTGGACCATTGCATCCTGTCTCCTTCTAGAACTTTCCATGCTCTGAGTCCCATGTTTGGTAACTGTCAGTCTCCCCCTCAGCCAAGAACCAGGGCATTTTGTTCATCCTTGTAACTCCATCACCGATGATACTGTCTAGCATAAGGTAAAGCTCAGTAAAGATACGTAGAAGAAGTCGAACGGGACAGGGTTCCGTAAATAGAACCGGGCATCGATGAGCTGCCCTTGTCCTGCACGAGTGCACACTTGTTCCTGTGTCTCTCAGAATTTCTCCTTCAAACGCTGGAAAGGGCCAGGAATCGGCCCCGTTCCACCCTGGATTTCTGAGACCCCGCCCGTCCTCCAGTCCTCCCCGAATCAGGCGTGCAGTGTGCGGCCCGTGGGCATCCCTTTTAGGGTCGGATGGCCCCGCGCCACCCAGAGCACCCGGGCCGGGACCTGCCCAGTTTCCAGGCTTCACAGGAACTCGGGGCTCGGGCCTGGGAAGAGCTGAGAGGTTTGCTCAGACCTGCAGGCCACCTGGGAATAGAGTGGCTTGGATGGCTAGAAGCCCCACGGGTGGGTGGGGACGAGGCCACCACGCGGGGACCTCAGGGGCTGGGCACCCGAGCTCACCCGTCTCGGTGTTGCCGCCTCGTGGCTCCTTGAGGCCCCGGCTTCCTGGGCTTCCAGAGATGTCCCTGGCCCACTGTCCGGTGTCCAGGAGGCCCCAGGACGGCTCGGAGATGATCAAGGGCCCGATTTCCAAATTGATGCTAAGAGTAGCTAAGGAGAAGGGACTTCAGGGAAATTAGTGGAAACGTTTAAGTGAAATCACCCTGCAGGCGACCCTTACAAACTGTGCAGCTGCGGAAAAGGGAGGGACTAGTACAGACAAGAGGGAGGGAGCCGTTCAGACAGAATTACCAGCAGGATCCGTCAGGTCCCTCACCCCCTGCCCTGTGCACACAGCTGACCTCACCAGGGAGCTGCGGAGGCCGGCAGGGCCCCTGCCTCTGGGCAGACCCCGGCCCAGAGCCCGCCGGTGACCAGGTGCCCGCACGCCAGGTGAGGGAGGGAGGGCAGGCAGAGCGCTGCCGTGACTTAGACAGCAGGACACGGAGACTGGGGGTGAGGGGGCCGCTGCAGAATCGAGCTGCAGACACTTCTTTTCTCACAGAAGAGCAATTATCCAATAATATCTTTAAAACACCAACACTGCGTGAAATAGCTTCTGTTTCAAACTCAAATACGTGCTCTCGTTGGATAGCCGGTAATGGAGAAAAAAGCCTTTAGAATTTCAGTGAACGGGTGCCGGGACGCTTGTGCCGCTGTCAGGCCGAGGAGACCCCCTGGCCGGGCCGTCCTCCCGTGGACGTGGGCCCCGGAGCGGCGGCCTGTCGGCTGCAGGGCCCAGGCTCCGGCGCCCCCAGCGGCCCTGAGGCGGCCCTCAGCATCCACTGTGGTCTCCTTCCCGGCCACCGGGGCGGGTGGCCCTTGCGTGGTCGCTTCCCAGGGCCCCAACCCGCAGTCCGGCCTCTGGGCCCGGCTCGGTCTGTCCCGTGAGCGCTGCCTCTCTGCCAGCTGCTGTCCAGTTCTGGTCTCAGCGTTGGCCGTCTGATCCCAGAACGTTCACCGCCTCTGGCCCTCACAGGCCGGGCAACGGAGACGAGGGCGTTGGAAGCACAGGTGCCTTGGTCCTCGGTGAGCCCGCGTCCTAGAGCCCGCGGCTCACCGGGGCACCCCTCCTCCCGGGACAGCCGGGTGTACGGGAGCCGGAAGCTCGCGTGAGCGCTCGGGTCTCACCCGCTCCACACCCTCCGTTATTTCCTCCGAGCCCTCTCTGTCAATGGGGTGTTGTGACAGTAACTGGGTGGCGAGGCAGCTGCAAGCAGACGGCGGGGTCCAGTCTGGGGCTGGGAATTTTGCATCACGTGAGCTGACGGAGCCCGCGCTGGGCCTGGTCTCAGACGGGGGTCTGCCCGTGGGTGGCGTCGCCGTGTTGCCCAGGAGGGAAGGTGGAGGACACGGAGCTGGGCTTAAAGGGCTTTATTCTGTACGTTCTTATTCTAATACGGCCACCAAGTGGTTATCAAACATTTTTTTAAGAAACGCAAAAACTGTCAAGTCAGTGGCAGACTCCTGTCTGAGTTCCAGGCCGAACAGGATTTGAAGTTCGTGCTCTGGAAATGAGAAGTGAGAAAATGTTCCCACGGCGGGGCCTCCACCGGGCACACCCATCGTTTCCCACATCTGCTGATCGACTAGCTCAGCTCACGCAGCCCCCGCGAACCATCCTAAACCCCTCAATTAATTAGATTGCTTGGATTAAATAGAACCGCCAAGCAGTGGTCTTGGGAGTTATCCAATAATATTGTGACTGCTTTGAAGATTAAGTGACGACATCAAAGGAAGTTAACCTACTCCTTCCCACCCGAAACGTAAACGTACCGAATCTGACACCCACTGAGAACTGCTGGGAAACCTTTCAGGAATCTGCTGGGAGGTGACCTCTCTGACCACTTCCTGGGCGTGAGGTCTAGAGAGCCTTGGGCTCTGGGCGCTCAAGGACACTGGCCCTCAGGAATCTGGGGGACAGCGGGACACCCCATGCTCCCTGGATGCTTTCTCGTAGATGGGGTGGAGCTTTGCTCATCACACGCCCGAAAGCACCGCATCTGCTTTTTCCTCTCCATTTCTTCCCATCGGCTCACACGGACCGAGGAGGTCAGACTTCCCAGACATCACGTACACTATCTGGAGCCCACCCCTCCAACCCCAATGAACAGTCAACACTCAGCTAGTGTTTGGTGCATTAGTGAACAAATGTTTATGAAGGGCCTACTATGCGCCGGGCGATGTGTTGGGCCCAAAAGGACACCGCAGCACAGCCGAGACCCCCAGGATTGAGGTCGAGTAAGAGGTGAGAGGAATGTCACAAAGTATGTTACGGGACATGATAGAAACAGAGCAGCCAAAGGTCGATGCATGCGATGGGTGCTTTTTCACCCCCAAGACCAAGAGGACATTTGTCTCTTTACAAATCGCAAGGATCACTGGATGTGAAAGCTGAAGACCACCTTAGGGGCCTTTGGGTCCTCTAGCTTCCTGTTGAACTTCAGGGCCACGGCGGGAGCTCGGACCACACAGACCCAGCCCCAGTCTGAGACGCTGTGTGGGTTTCTCTGGCTGCAGTAACAAAGTACCACAGGCCCAAACGGAGCGGACATAGTGGGTCGTTCAGATTGGATATAATCCGACAAGCCTCACACACTGAAAGGGATGGAGGAGCCTCAGAGACGCAGGGGCGGGCTGTGCTTTGAAGTGGGGAGAGGCCTGGAGTGGACTTCAAACGTCTCCCTGGTGCAGAGCAGTGCCTGCCTCAACAAAACAGCACGCGTGTAAGCATCTTCTATATTTGGTTTCGGGGCGCATTCTGCAGTTTTCTCCCTTTGGAAAAGTACCTTCCAGAGAGTACCACTTGGGTCAAGTTTGAAACACCCGTGATTCCCCGATTCGCACATCTGTGGAAAGTATGAATTGTTCCAGGATTAAATTAAATTAAAAATTAAATTAAATTTGCCAAAGCGGAGAGTCCGTTGCAGCCACTTCCAGGCGTGTGGGAGCCTAGGAAAGCTTCTTAATTCCTTTACACCTGTTTCCTTACCTGTCGAATGAAGGTAACCCCAGGACCACCCCCTTCATCGTGTTAGAGGCTCCGAGGAGGCGACGCACGGAAGCTGGTTGCTGAGTGCTCAGCAAACAGCAGCCGCCATCGCCACCGCTGTCACCGTCACCACCCGCAGGGACTCGGTCTCAGGGTCAAGGGGGAGGCTTGCTGGGAATTTTGTAAATTTTGGGATTTGGATCCTATTTCTAAGGATATTGAAAATACCTCGGTCTTATCGGGAGATTATAAAAGGCCTCCATTTAATGAGAAATGACTGAGGCTAAAAATATGTACTTAGATTTCACGTAGGACAGGCGCTTATGTGACTTATGCTATTTCCCTGTGCGACAGGTTATTCAAGCATCAGCTTCCTCGCGGATAGCTTCGTGTTCAGTTGGGATCCCCGAGTCCTGTGACACGGTGTGTGGGTTAAGTTATAGCGTCGCGCAGAAGCTCTCTGAGCCGGGCCCCCGCTCCCATCCCACGGCCGTTGAGACGTGTGGACTCCTCACTCTGGCACTAGGTTTCCAAGGACAAAAGTCACGATGGGTCCTGCCTAGAGTGAAAGGTTCTCTGGGCAAAGCCTTCTTTCCGTTTTGCTTTTTGTCTGTGTTTGCCTGTTTCCAGTAGGTGGCAGTCCGAGCCTGCAAATAACACCGCGATGTGGGCCCCTGGGGGCACGGGGGGGTCGTCTGTGTCCGGTGAGGGCCCAGCCAAGTCCTGTAACTGCTGTACTCACTCCCAGGACTGTTCCCAGGGGACTTGCCTTCAGCAGGATTGCGTTGTTCATTGGGCTTTCTGAGTTTGTTATAAAGGAAAAAATCCATAATGTTAGAAAATCTGTAGCCTCTCTGGTTTTTCAAAAATCTGCATCTCTCTTGACAAGCTTAAAGCTGCAGAGAGAGAAAGTTACAGGTTCTAAAACATCTCTGCGCACTTCACTCCTTCACCGAAGCTAAGTGCCGCCGGCTCACAGGTGAACTTTTAACAATGAAACCACAAAATACTAGGAAAAGAAGGGAAAAGGTGTAAACGATGTTGGGGGCAGGTGGGGGGAGGAGGAGCTTTCCACCGATTTGGACAGACGGCGTGGACGGCAGAGGAGAAACAAAGTCCCGCAGGAGTCAGGCCCCTGCAGTGGGAGAGAGCTGCGTTTTTCTCACCCGTTTGTCATTTTCAAGTACAGTTGGGTAGCTGAGACTGAGGAAGGACGGGCCCTTGCCCCGCAGGCCTGCACAAATGCTGGGAAGACTCCGAAGGGGTGGGGAGGCTTGGGGGTGTGCGTGAAGGTAGGAGGGGATTAGGGGAGACCTGTGAAGACGTGGTCTGGAAAGACCTGGAAGTTTCTCGGGGCCTGAGGAGGAAGAGGGTCGTTCCAGGGGGAGGAAACCGTGGCTACCTGCACAGCGGTGGGCACGGAGGCCTCCCGGGGCCCCAGCGGAGAGACACGGGGAAGGGTGGTGTGGACAAGGTGGCAGGCAGGCTGCAGCCACGTGGTGACCGCAGGTGTTGCTGCATTTCGTGTCTGGATGTCCTAGCCAGGTGCAGGGTGAGTCCTTAGGCGGTCGACCCTTAGCGTCGTCCTGGAGACTTTGTCACCTTGGTCACCGTCCGTGTCCTGGGTCTGTCTGAATTGGACGAATTCAAGGAAAACGCTGTCTCCCACGAGTCCTGAGTTTTACCTTCAAATGCTTCGGTGTAAACTTTATGAAGCCACTTCTGTGTGGAGCCTCAGTTTCTTAGCTGTCACAGGGCGGCTCTTGGGGAAAAATATTGTCCTGTCAGATGAGCCTGACTTGAGTTACTGAAAACATCTTGAATTAGTAGCAAATATTCCACGTTTCAGTGTGGCCCTTGGTAAGTGAGTGTCTACAAGCGCTTGCTTTCTCCACATCTCCTTCCTGGACCTGTGGCCCCCGCAGATCTGGAGTCGGCCTGCATGAGGACTGGTCATAGGACACGGTTTTTGTCCCAGGGCTAACATTACAAAGGAAAAGAGCTCCTTACTGAAACACGGCCTGGGCGTTATTTAAGCGTTACTCACTCCTCGGGCTTCTCCTCACACTTGGGAGAACAGGGTCACCTCCTCCGTCGTGACTGCTTTGCACTCTTGCAGGCATTCGGAAAATCCCAACCGCTCGGGAGAAAGCGCTGAGCCTTGCTCGCTAATCCCCTTGCTTCAGCGTGTAAACCTAAACCGTGGTTCCTTCCAGGTCAGTCCTCCTGACTCAGACGAGCAGACACCTCCGCATCCCTCCCTGTTCTCTCACGTCCGCCCAAACCCCAAACCCCGGAGATTGATGTTTGCAGCTTTCCCCTGTCAGACAGCTAATCTTGCCTTTATGCGTTTCTGCTGATAAGCCTTCAGCAAGTCACAGCGTGGGTGCAGCTCCCAGCTTTCCCCGGGGGGAGTGTCGGGTCCCCTCCTGCCCTCTGGTCCCAGGGGAGCCTGCCCCTCGGGGATGCGGGTCCCTGCACACCCCCGCTCCTGGTGTGTCTTCGGCTCCGTGGATTGGCCCCCATCCCAGGCAAGGTGCTGCGTTTCCCTCTCAGCCTTTGACAGATAAGGCAGGAAAGCTCAGAGGTAGCCGACGGCATCACACGCTGTCATTATCAGAATAAAAGCTGGCAGGAAAGCTCCAGAAAAGAGGTCTCTTTTAGAGGCAGGTGACAGGGGAGATTTAGGAAAATGTGTGTCTGTGGCTGCAGGGGCCTGGGTGAACTGAGATAAGTGTTGGATTTTTTTTTTTTTTTTTTTTTTTGTGGTATGCGGGCCTCCCTCTGCTGCGGCCTCTCCCGTTGCGGAGCACAGGCTCCGGACGCACAGGCTCAGCGGCCATGGCTCACGGGCCCAGCCGCTCCGCGGCACGTGGGATCCTCCCGGACCGGGGCGCGAACCCGGTTCCCCTGCATCGGCAGGCGGACGCGCAACCACTGCGCCACCAGGGAAGCCCAGTGTTGGATTTTTAAATCAAGAGGGGTCCCCCAGGCATTCTTCAATTTCGTTGACATTTTATAAAGCTCAGCGCTGTGTCGTCAGTTCTGCAGTTGGGCTAACTCCCCTCCCCCATCTCCCATAAGAAGTAAATTTGCAGACTCATGAGACACCACTGGCTGGAAGTGCTCCTCAGTTATCTCACAAGTGGAAGCAATTGCACCATTTCAGCCGTCCTACCTAAGGAGCAGCCCTGTGGCCTCTGAGGGGGGAGCGGGGTGCCCAGCAGAGACCCCCATCCCAGGAACCTTGCCCCACAGGAGACCCGCCGGTGGATCCGAGCAGCCACCTTCCGTGGCCCGAACCAGCACTCCTCACGGTGAGATCAGGACGGGTTCCCAGTGCTGGAGGGCAGAGCAGCAACTGCAGACCCAAATCCCACCCCTTGTGGAAGGGACGTTTTTGCCCTAAGGCGCAAATACGCTGGCATCGCCTCTTGACAGATTCAGCCGCCCAGGAGATGTGAAGCCATTTAGTCACGGAGTTGTCTTTTGAGTCTGATTAACCACAAGGTTTTCTCCAAAGGCGACTAATCCAGCACAGCTGTCACATCTGCGAAGTAAAGCACGTCGGCGTGAACTGCCCGGGCTTCCTTTATCCCACAGACGACGCCTGGCCGACAGGAGAGCGCGTTCTGTGACCCGCACCCGACGTCAGCCGTCTCCCCCGACGGGTCCGTGAACGCACCTCGGCTCACCTGGGACGGAGCCGGGCAGGGCTGGTTCTCAAAACTGAGCCGTGGGAGAAGCCCCTGTAAATGGGCCCCCTTTTGCACAATGCTGGCTGAAAAGCCAACGCCTTCTGCCATGAAAACCTCTTTCAACGGGAGACATTCTCATCAAAGAAGGAGTTTCAGCTCAACAACCAGTAATTAAAAAAATTACCAGGGAGGGAATTCCCTGGCGGTCCAGTGCTTGGGGCTCGGTGCTTTCACTGCCGAGGGCCCGGGTTCAATCTCTGGTTGGGGAACTAAGATCCCGCATGCCATGCGGCCACAAAATAAGAATAAAAACTACCAGAGAGATGAAGACACACACTTACACTCACACACACTCACCCCCGCCGCCATTACCTTTCCCCTCTCAGCGCTGAGCTTTCTGTTTGCGACCCTGACTGAGGACCCTGATGTGATGAAAAGATCCTGAGCTTTGCAGAGACAGACAGAGCGACGGAGTTTAAATTCCAGCTGCAGCGCTCAGCACATCCGTGAACTCGGGCGTCTCAGCTCTGAGTCTCAGCCTGTTTCTGCACAAAGAGGGAACAATGTCTCTGCTTTCCAGGGGGCTGCGGGAGCTCAATGGGAAGTCGGTAAAAGCACTTGGCCCCAGCGGGTGGACAGTCCTGTCCCCATGCAGTGAGGATGGAGGATCCACCGAGCGCTGGAACTGGACTGACTGGAGACTCTGGCAAAATGGGAAGGGGCCCCTGGAGAGCAGCTCTGGGCCCCGGGAAGCCCGTCTGCTCCTGGGCTGGGGGGCAGGTGCCATGGCCCCCCGGGAAGCACAGGCTGCACGGGAGGCCGGTCTCACCCACCCTGTAAATGTGACCGTGAGAACGGCTTACTGCCTGGGCCTCGGCCTCCTCGTCTGAGGGGCTTTGCTAAGGCCCCCCTCGGGCCCAGCACCCCTCCCCGGGAGTGACGGCTCGTCACCAGGTTCACTCCTGAGGAGGCCAAGGGTCCAGGGCGTGAGCACCGCACTGAGAATAAGAAGCAGCCCAGCTGCAGACAGGATGCCACGTAGAAAAGACAGGGCGCTCAGTAAGCCATGAGCGATGCGATGGGACCTCCTCCTTGAGGAGGGTCCCTGTGCTGCTGGCAGGGTGAGGGGCCCGGCCGGTCTCCTACACAGTCCTGGTCTCCCCTCGTGTCACTCTTCTCCTGTCCCGGTGCTGTCCGCTCACGCCCTGCCTCAGATCTTGTTCTGTTACCGAGTCCAGCCTCATCCTGCCCGCCGCACGACAGGCCAATCAGTCCAGACGCAAGGGGTCGGGGCAGAAGTAGCGGCTTCATTTGGGAAGCCGGCAGACGGAGGAGAGGGTGGACTCGTGTCCCAAAGAGCCACCTTGCCTGGGTTTGGGTTTGGATGCTCATTTCTTTTATAGGATAGAGAGGGGTAGGTGAGGAGGTAAAGTGAAAGTGGCCGTAAGTTCCTGGTTCCCGATGGACTCTGAGGGGATGTGCCAGACTCCTCCTTGCTGCAGCCATTCACAGCTCAGGATGTTTCCTGTGAGAGAAACAAAGTAGTTTCGCTTATCACTCAGGCCTGGGGGCAGGGTTCCCAGGGACGCACCATTAGGCACGCTTTAAGCTACAAGCAACATCCCTTTAGGGATTAACTTGTAGCAAGAGCAGCAGAAAACAAAGGTAAAAGAAACAGATCCAGTATGGAGTCCCAGTTGTTCTTCTCTGTTAAGGTTCCTGGTTGCAATCACTTCAGGCTCTCCGCATCTTTTTCCGCCTCCCTTCCCGCCTTGGACGCTCCCGTGGCCCCCCTCCCCGGGCTGTGGTGACAGCCTGTCAGTGGCCCTGTGTCTGGCGTCAGCTCTGCTTCCCCGCTTTGGGCTGAGAAACTGTGCTCACGGCTTAATCTTCCGAAAAGTGGCTTCAGTGTGTTTCCTTCCAGACTGCCTCCTGCATTTGTTACCTTCCCATTTTGACGACTGAAGCGAAGGGTATATCAGTGAACTGAATAATTGTGATGAATCCTTTTAATTTTCAAGATATTTGAATGCTGTTCCCTCAACTCTTCCACAACCTGGTGACTTCACTACAGGTTTTCCCTCAATGTGACCAAAATATGAGTGACGAGGCGCTTGTTTTTCAGGCAATGCTGAGCCCGAGACCATGGTATCTCACGGACACACACACACACACACACACACACACACACACACGCTGCTCTTAATCACGCTTGGGGTGAGGACTGCTGGTTTACAAATTAAAAGCAGTAGACCTTTCCAGATGGAAGTGGTAATTTGTGCTGTGATCTCTATGGCATTTCCACCTGTTAGAGATTTTTTTTTTTTAACACCTAAGTCCATCAATCAAGACTTAAACTTTGAACGCCTATGGGAAATATGTTAATTGCTCTACCTAAAAGCTCCCTTCAAATGAGAATAAAAGAAAGTGACTAAGTAACTGAACACACCAGGTTCTAAAGTACCCTTGGAGCGTCTCCTGTGCTCAGATCCAGGCAAGGACAGTGCGGGAGCCCAGGGCTCTGCCTTGAGGAGCGGGTCCTCCATCACCACAACTGGCAAGTGGCGGTTCTGGGTCCATCTGGTCAGAAGTCACCTCAGCAGCAGTCACCGATCTGCGTGGCAGGAAAGTTTGCACAGCCTAAGATGCTGTGCCTGGCCGCGGGCCACCAGCTAACCCGACCATTCCTGTTATCAGTCCTTCTCGGTCAGGGGGACGCCCCCTGTTTCAGAGGCTGTTTGGGGGGTAGGGTCATTTCTGGTAGTCACACTGTTTGCAGGTCACTGTAGTCCTGTAGTGGGTATAGACGATGGATGCTGAATGCTATACACTGAATGTTTGTGTCCCCCCAGAATTCATATGTTAAAACCCTAACCCCCAATCTGATGGTGCAGGAGGTGGGGCCTTTGGGAGATGATGAGGTCAGGGGGGTGGAGCCCCCATCAAGGGGATCAGTGCCTTATAAATGGGACCTCAGAGAGCTCCCCCTTCCTCCACGTGAGGACACAGGGAGAAGACGGCAGTCCGTGAACCAGGAAGTGGGTCCTCACCAGACATGGAATCTGCGGGGGACTTGATCTTGGACGTCCGGCCTCCAGAACTGGGAGAATTCAATGTCTGTTGTTTATAAGCCGCCTAGCGTGGGGTGTTCTGTTACAGCAGCCCAAACGGACTCAGACAGTAAGCATTCTACAGTGGGGGGGACCCCAGATGTTCACATGTCCCTGCCCCCAGGAAGCTCAGTAGAATACATGTTTGGATGCAGGATGCTCTTTGAAGGCATCTCGCTGTCACACGTGGAAACGGCGGACCCTTCACCTTGTCAGAGTAAGGAGTGAGGGGCAGTGGTTGGAAAAGAGGGAAACTGCTTCCCCCAGTGCTGCTGGCCAGGGCTCTCAAGATGATGACGTGGCTCCGTCCATCCATCGACGGTGTAGGGAAGCCTCCCCTGTCTTCCCTGGAATGTGAGCTGTGGCTGGAGCTCCTCTGTGGACAAAGGGACACTACCTTCATTCTCACAATTCTACCAACTCATTTAAAAATTTGGATGAGACGATGGTGTCTTACAACATTCATTTGTTTCTAAAACAACATCCCTTGTGTTATGACAGAAGATATTTGCCTAGTGTAATTCACATTTGTTTAAAAAGTAAGGCAAGAGGAAACGTCTCCGGTGGCGCAGTGGTTGGGAATCCGCCTGCCAATGCAGGGGACACGGGTTCAATCCTGGTCTGTGAAGATCCCACGTGCCGCGGAGCAGCTAAACCCATGGCCCACAGCTACTGAGCCTGCGAGCCACAACTACTGAAGCCCGCGCGCCTAGAGACCATGCTCCGCAACAAGAGAAGCCGCAGTGAGAAACCCGCGCACCGCAACGAAGAGTAGCCCACGCTCACCTCTAGAGAAAGCCCGTGCGCTGCAACGAAGACCCAACGCAGCCAAAAAAAAAAAAAAATGTAAAACAAGAAAAAAAAACCCTCCCAGAATATTGCTCAAGGTTTCCAATCCCATCTCCAGACTCAAATAGGTGCCACAGGTTTGTATCGTCCAACAAAAAGCAGAATTAACTCCAGCCTATATCCTGGTGTTTGTTTTTCCGACACACAGAAAGAAAAAGAGTGATTCTTTTTTCAATTCGGATATAGTGTATGTTTTTGTGACTTCTTTTTGTCAGAACTCCCAGCTCAGATGCACATCTGTTTACCCTTGTGGTTGGTTTCTTTTGCGTCTCTGTTTTCCGGAAGAGTCGAGAGTGAAATGTCAGGGGTCAGAGTGACGTGGCTTGACCTTGGCTCAGCCAAGCGTTGGCCTGGTGGGCTCCTCTTTTTCTCGTTGGTACAATTTAAGTCAACCAGCATTTATTGACCCGAGGTCCGGTACTGGACCCAGAAAAGGGCAGAAGCACGGGTAAAGCACGGCTTCTGTGCTCTGGGACGCACTGAGGTGGGCGGAAGTTCTGCATGAAAACCAGGCTCACGGGCAGAATCTCCGAGTGTCGGGGCAGGAGGAGGCTGGGGGCCGTGGTGGGACAGGGGCGGCTTTTCCTTCGCCTAGAGCACAGAACTCTGATGTCGCTCCTGAACTGTCTGGCCTGTGGGTCCGCATGTGTGCGTTCCCGATGTCTGGGGTCGGCCGCCCCCAGACAGAGGGTGCTGTCTTGGCTGCACAAACGTGTTTTGGGGGAAACAGCAGCAACAGAGCCACTGAGCAGCTCGGGGTTGGCAAGTGGGGAGAGGTTTGGGCAGCAGGAGATTTGGGGAAACGGGAACTTCTTCCAACGTTGAGAGACTTGTTCACGGAAATGCAGTCGTGTCCGTGACAGTGTCTTGGAAACCCAAGCTGTGTGGATTATTTTCCAGTCACTTTTCTGTTAATCCCATGTAAACATTAGAACAGTGATGCAAACAGCGGATCTTGGAGAATGTGGCCGGGCTCCGTCCTCTGCCTGCTAAGGAATTTGGGATAATCTGAGGCTTTCGAGAGGCCCACGGGACCACCTAGCATGACTGTGCTGGCTGCCGACAATGACCTTGGGCAGGTGGCCCGGTGGCTGTGAGCCTGAAATCCTAGATGTCGGCTTTGGGCTCGGGGAGCCCCTCACTCTAGGATCCGTGATTCCAAGTGTCCTGATTCTAGGTTTGTTCAGAGAGCACCTTCAGCAGCTTTTATACAGAAGCAGGAAAAGCATCGCTCCTCCTTTGTTATCAGCCAGTTATCACTTACACGTAAATGGGGGATCGAGACGGTCCTTTCTTTAGATCTTGGAGGATGATGAAAAATGGCAAATTCATTTCTTCCTATTTTGAGGGTTACTTCCTGCATTATTGGTAACATTTAGATTTTTAAAAATTAATTAATTTATTTTTGGCTGCATTGGGTCTTCGTTGCTGCGCGCGGGCTTTCTCTAGTTGCGACGAGCAGGGGCTACTCCTTGTTGCGGGGCGCAGGCTTCTCATTGCGGTGGCTTCTCTTGTTGGAGCACGGGCTCTAGGCGCACGGGCTTCAGTAGTTGTGGCACACGGGCCTAGTTGCTCTGCAGCATGTGGGATCTTCCCGGACCAGGAATCGAACCCGTGTCCCCTGTATTGGCAGGCGGATTCTTAACCACTGCGCCACCAGGGAAGTCCCAACATTTAGATTTTTAACTAAACTTTTCTAAAGTAAGTATGTTAATCTTATTCATAGGAAAAGAGAGCAATTAAAATTAAATTACGGATCATTTGATAAATAAAAATGGACGAGTTTTAATGAAAGCATTTAGATTTTTAAAATAAGGTATTTGAATTATGTCTGCTCAGCCATATGTGTACAACTTTTCTTTCTATATCTCCTTTGCTGATTATCATAACTCGATCGGACATTATGACCTGGGTCACAGTACTAGGAAACAAGCAACCACGGTGTTGATAAATAACAGCGATACTTGTTGAGTAGTGACCAAGTATCAAGCATCATTCTAAGTATCAGCTCACACATTTCCACAATAACTCTGTGACGCGGGTACTATTCTTAGGCCCACTCTACAGATGTGGAGACTGAGGCACAGAGGATGAATCCAGCACTGGGGTGGAAGTGAGCAGCGAGCCGTCCACGTCCACTCCGATCCACTACCTTTAAGACGAGGAATCTGCAAATCCAACACACCCTGTACCTGGGACCATGTCCATCCTCTCAGGGTCGGGCTTCTGCGGTGTGGCAAGTGCCTGGCACATAAATCGCACCCAGAATATCAGCTGAAGGAGCAGCGACTTAGCTGGAGGAGGGACGGATCACCCGGCACGAACCGTCCAGGTTCTACAGAGTCTAGAACGATGTGGGTAAAAATATGACTTGGAAACTGGATAGAAGAGTGTGTTCTGATAGCTGAGGCAGCAGTTAAGGACCTTTGTTCTCTGGATGATAGACAGGATTTGGCATTTGGAGGATTTGGCCTTATTTTCTCAGACCTAAGGGAGGGTAACTCTGTTCTTGTCTTTCTCTCCCCGCGGTCAGTGGCTCCATCTCCTTTGTCTCTTGACGGTATGGATGGTTCTGGGTGGATAGAAGCTCTTCTTTGGGTTAATGTGAAAGTTTTGACTTCTGGGGTTTTGTGTCTCCAGATAAACTTTAGAGTCAGTTTGTGAATTTCTGCAAAATCACCTGCCGGCATGTTGGTAGGGATCGCAGTGAGTCTATCAGTGAAGTTGGGAGGAAGGGAAATTTGGACAATACGGAGCCTTGCCATCCGTGGACATTTACTTAGATATTATTTGATTTGTCTCATTGGAGTTTTGCTTTCCTCACATAGATCTTGTGCCTATTTTGTTAACATTGTGCCTACGTATTCTCTTTCTTTGAATGCTAATATGAGTGGCATTGTGCTTTTATTTTCAAATTCCACTTGCTCATTGCTGAAAGCATTGACTTTCTACTCCTTATTTTTCCACTTTTAACCTACTGTCATATTTGCTAACAGGGCCGTCAGCACAGCGATGCTTAATTAAAAGGTGGATTGCGAAGGATCCGAGGGTTTGGCTAATGATTCCCCGTGAGTATTGAAGAGCATTTGGAAAGAGTTTAATTCCCTGAAGCCGCCAGGACCACATCATTGCATGACTTCACTTTTACTTCATGGAGGATGTTTTGTCTCTGTCATCATGTGACTAAGTGCCTCTTGCCACCCTGTCCAGGACGGCCTGGCCTGGACCTCATCTTGGCTCTGGAATGGCCTCGCTTCGACGCTGTCTCCTCCGGCCTGGGTGGAGGGCACATGCCTCCCTGACACGTCATTTTTGGAAGGAAAATCTTGAAGAATGATTCTTAGTGCTGGGAGGACCCACCACATATCATGTGATGCATACAAGACTCATGCTCCCAGGGGTTTTGCTTGTTTAGAGAACTGTAGCTTTTTACACCCCCAGGATGTTGGAATGTTCTGAACATGCTGTGCTGGTTTCCAGAAAGAGAAAACTTAGGCATTAAGAAATATTTTAGGTACCTGAATAAAAGTGACTCACTCGAGCTTAGCTAGCATTATTTAACTATGTGATGCAGTGATTATGCGGCCCAGGTATGTTCTTTCTGTCCTCAAAACTCAGCCAATGGCAATCCACATCTTCCCCCCTTGTGTGCGGAAACAAGAGTCAGGGCATTTATTTTTCCCCTCACTTTCCCTAGTAGCTCTGCCATCTGGTCTCTCTGGTCCTTATCTTCTCCCGGGTACTGTGGGTGGGGAGGGGGAGGGAGCTGAGGGGAGGCTGACAAGGTGGAGGGTCCCTGTCAGACCGCAGGGTGCCTTTGTAAGAATTGGATAAAGTGGTGCTTCCTCTAGGTGGTACTTTCACCTGTCAAAGGACTAGTGACGGGAAGGGGAGGGCGGTAGGAGTTTAAGTACACCGAGGACGTGACCACACTCAGAACACCCCCACTTCCTCTTAACCACGAAGCTGACTCGGCAGGTCAGGGAGGTTCTGTCTCCTCACTGGTCCCTTCGTTGCTTCCTCCGGACTGACCGGAATTGCGTTCAGAAGGTAAACGACTCCCCAAGGAAAGGCCTCCCCGGCGTGATTCCCTGCAAAGTCCCTTTCTCCAGTTCCCTGCATCATGAGGGATGTGTGAGATGCACTGAGACGGTTAACTAGTGGAATGGAGGGAATCTGGTGATTTTTCTACAACCTTTCTGAAAGGTCTAAGACATGATTCTAAAATCAATGGAGGGCTTCCCTGGGGGCGCAGCGGTTGGGAGCCCGCCTGCCGATGCAGGGGACGCGGGTTCGCGCCCCGGTCCGGGAGGATCCCACGTGCCGCGGAGCGGCTGGGCCCGTGAGCCACGGCCGCTGAGCCTGCGTGTCCGGAGCCTGTGCTCCGCGACAGGAGAGGCCACGACAGTGAGAGGTCCGCCTAGCACAAAAAAAATAAAATAAAATCAATGGAAACTACTCAAGTAAAAACTGGTCTTTTTGGTTTAATTCTCTCTGTGAAGAGACAGGGCGGCGGAGAGAGCAAAGCCACGGGCTGGTGACCCCTTGACTGTCGTGTAAGACACGGTGAGGGCTTCCCAGCCTCGCACTTAAATTACCCTCACTGGCTCAGGAGGTGTTTGTTTTTCAACGAAATGGATGAGGGATTAGCGCTGTGGGGTAGCATTCTAGGGTGTGGCTCTGCAAGATTAGCAAAGTGACTGGCGTGGCTGCCCCGTGGGATTTGCCTGACTTTTCAGGCTACCAGGCTCCTCCTTGCATCTTTCGGCACTTCTTAAAATGTTAAATTATTATGAACGGTTTTCTTCTGCATCAACAGAGTCAGGGTCTGGGATATCCTCTATAAACAAAAGACTTCTGTTTGTCTCTGTCAGAAAATGCAAGGACAAAATGTCTATTTCTGGTCACCTAAAGTGCGAATATTGATTGGGTATCATGAGTGTGTTTGGGGCCCAGGGAATGATTCTTTTGGGGGCGGCAGTGAGGCTAACAGTGCTGGCGTTTCCTCCTGGGGGTGGGTGGTGGGTGGGAGAGGCACATCGGCTAAGGCTCCCCTCGTGTCCCCCAGGAGCCCTGAGAGCAGCTGGCCCGTGTCTAGGGGCCACGTGGCAGCGTTCACAGACACACATATCACTTCAGCTTGATGTTGGTTGAAATTTGACTCAGTCCTTGATCAGCACCGGTTGGTTGACGTCGGTTGAAATTAATTTGATTTATGTATTTATCTCACTGGTCTCTCCGTCTCCCCAGTGTGGCTGTATTTATATCACAGAATACATATGCATTGAATAAATATAGTGATACGTATTTGCACACAGCAAGGGTGAGATGTCAAAGGGAGACAACCTTGGAACAGATAAGATCACTCAAGAACACCTACATCCAGAGCTCTAGGCGGGGAGCGAGAGGATGCTTTCTCCTCGTCCCTGTAATCAGGCTGGGCAGCGACCCCCGAGGTGGCCGTGGTGGGGAGGGGGCCTCGCCTGGAGGCTTAATACCTGTGGCAGCAAGTGGCTCCCTGGGAACGGGGGTGGTGTGGCCGTCGGCCATGTTGCTGGGGGGGGGCTCTAGTCCAAGTTCCCCTCTTTTATCCTTGTTTATAGTCGACACAGGGCGGGGCTGAGCGTGCCCCCGGGCAGAAGCAGGAGGAGCCCGCTGAAGCGCCGGGACTCTCTGCGACCATGGCTCTGAGGCCGCGGAGGAGAGGGTCTCCAAGCAGACGGCAAGGAGGACGCTTTCCTGTTGGCTCCAAGGTTCGGCAGCAGCGACCGTTGGCGAGGGCCCTCCCTCGAGAGGGGCGCGTGCCCGTCTGAGCAAGACCGTCCGAGGGTCGTCGGAGTCGGGCCCCGACCCTTTAACGGGCAGAACAAGTGGGTCCCCTGGAGCCAGCGGGGGCTTCTTTGAAGAGCCTAGTCTTTCCCATAAAAGGAGCTGGAATGTCCCCCGTCTGTCCTTGTGTGGGGAGAGGGAGGGGGCTGGGGCGGCCGCCGGGAGGGGAGGTTGCCATCCCGTCCCCCCCTCCCCCCCGATGCCTTCGGGCTGCCCCCCAGGGGAGCACGGACGCTGCGGGGAGACCCCAGGCTCCACTCTGTGGGCAGCACGCCCAGGTCAGTCCCAGGCAGGGTGGGGCGGTGAGAGCGGGCGCTGGAGGGCGGGCCTTGGGTCGGATGCCCGCCGAGAGGTCTACCCAGACTGAGCTAGACTCTTAGCGCCTGAGCTGGCTGCATCCAGTACCTGCAAGCGGCCGGAGGGGCAGAGGATCTGCTGAGATGTGGTCCAGAGGCGGGAAGGGCGTGCGAGGGCCCAGGGGGGAAACTAGGGCCGACTCGGGACCGCATCTCCGAGTCCGGCTGCACAGCTGTGCCTTCAGCCTGCGAAGACACCGTGAGGAAGTATTTATCGGCCGCCTACGCCCCGCCGGGAACTGCTCTTGGGGCTGGAGACCCGGGAGAGAAGGGAATAAGCCAAGGCATTGCCCTCATGGGACTTTTACGCTCACGGAGGAAGACACGTGGTTACAGAAAACGACAGGTGCTAAGTGATGGAGAAAAATAAAACAGGTGCGGGTGAGAGAGATGCACAAGGGAAGGGCCTTTGGATGAGGGGCCCGTGAGCAGAGGCTGGAGGTGGTATGGGGTGAGCCGTGCAGGACGGGGGCGAAGGGCGCCCCGGGCCAGGGACCGGCCACGGCCTGAGGCAGGAATGAGCTTGGAGCATCAGGTCAGGACGACTGGAGTGGAGTCGGCAGGCGGGAGAGGCGGTCACGGGAACTCTGGTTCTTTCTCAGAAGGAGCCGGGGGCCACGGAGCCAGGAGGGAGGCCAGGAGGGAGGCCATGACGTGGGCCTAAGGGTCCGCTTGGGCCGCGGTGCTGGACTTGACGGTCACGTGAGGAGAAAGCAGGAAGGCCAGGTGTGATGCTGGAGGCGTCCAGGGGCGAGGCAGGGGCTTGGACCAGGGTGCCGCGCAGGCAGAGTTCAAGCTCAGGGCCAGCGAGAGGGGCTGAGAGACCAGATGGGGCGGCCAGAGCAGCAGGGAGGGAGCCCGGGAGGGGAGGGAGGCGGGGGTTCTTGGGGCACCGAGGTGCTGAGACCCAGGGGCCCGTCACACCCCCGAGCGGACGGGGAGGGGCCGGAGCCGGGGCTCCAGGAGAGTCGCCGCTGGAGCCGTGCAGTCTCTGCACAGAGACAGGACGTGAGCCCTGGCGCTGGAGGCGGTGGCCTGGGCGCGAGTGTGGAGAGAGGACGCCAGACCGAGCCGGCCAGCAGCACCGCTGCCCGAGGCCACGGGCAGTCACTTGGCTCTCCTCCCGGGTCCCCAGGGGGAGGACGTGGCCTAGGAGAGGCCGGAGAAGTGCCAGGACCCCCAGGCACAGACACGCTCCGGGCCCTCCCCCACGGGGCTGGTGTGGATCGTGGGGAAGGTCACGGGCCCACTCTTCCCCAGATCCGTCAGGTTGTATCATCAAATACGTACGGAGTTTTATATGTCAATTGTACCCCAATACAGGGCTGTAAAAAATAAAATGAAGTGAAAAAATTTCACGGTTACCTGGCAGGGCATATTCCATTCTCTATTTTCACCAAAAAGAGAACATTTTCCCAAATTGCATTTTATTTTGAAAGCTAGGCTGCCGTGTTTGAAAGGTAAGTCCCTCATACTAAAACAAGCCAAATATGGAAAATCTCCTGGAAAAGAATCCAGAAGGGGACGCGGGTTCGCGCCCCGGTCCGGGAGGATCCCACGTGCCGCGGAGCGGCTGGGCCCGTGAGCCACGGCCGCTGAGCCTGCGTGTCCGGAGCCTGTGCTCCGCGACAGGAGAGGCCACGACAGTGAGAGGTCCGCCTAGCACAAAAAAAATAAAATAAAATCAATGGAAACTACTCAAGTAAAAACTGGTCTTTTTGGTTTAATTCTCTCTGTGAAGAGACAGGGCGGCGGAGAGAGCAAAGCCACGGGCTGGTGACCCCTTGACTGTCGTGTAAGACACGGTGAGGGCTTCCCAGCCTCGCACTTAAATTACCCTCACTGGCTCAGGAGGTGTTTGTTTTTCAACGAAATGGATGAGGGATTAGCGCTGTGGGGTAGCATTCTAGGGTGTGGCTCTGCAAGATTAGCAAAGTGACTGGCGTGGCTGCCCCGTGGGATTTGCCTGACTTTTCAGGCTACCAGGCTCCTCCTTGCATCTTTCGGCACTTCTTAAAATGTTAAATTATTATGAACGGTTTTCTTCTGCATCAACAGAGTCAGGGTCTGGGATATCCTCTATAAACAAAAGACTTCTGTTTGTCTCTGTCAGAAAATGCAAGGACAAAATGTCTATTTCTGGTCACCTAAAGTGCGAATATTGATTGGGTATCATGAGTGTGTTTGGGGCCCAGGGAATGATTCTTTTGGGGGCGGCAGTGAGGCTAACAGTGCTGGCGTTTCCTCCTGGGGGTGGGTGGTGGGTGGGAGAGGCACATCGGCTAAGGCTCCCCTCATGTCCCCCAGGAGCCCTGAGAGCAGCTGGCCCGTGTCTAGGGGCCACGTGGCAGCGTTCACAGACACACATATCACTTCAGCTTGATGTTGGTTGAAATTTGACTCAGTCCTTGATCAGCACCGGTTGGTTGACGTCGGTTGAAATTAATTTGATTTATGTATTTATCTCACTGGTCTCTCCGTCTCCCCAGTGTGGCTGTATTTATATCACAGAATACATATGCATTGAATAAATATAGTGATACGTATTTGCACACAGCAAGGGTGAGATGTCAAAGGGAGACAACCTTGGAACAGATAAGATCACTCAAGAACACCTACATCCAGAGCTCTAGGCGGGGAGCGAGAGGATGCTTTCTCCTCGTCCCTGTAATCAGGCTGGGCAGCGACCCCCGAGGTGGCCGTGGTGGGGAGGGGGCCTCGCCTGGAGGCTTAATACCTGTGGCAGCAAGTGGCTCCCTGGGAACGGGGGTGGTGTGGCCGTCGGCCATGTTGCTGGGGGGGGGCTCTAGTCCAAGTTCCCCTCTTTTATCCTTGTTTATAGTCGACACAGGGCGGGGCTGAGCGTGCCCCCGGGCAGAAGCAGGAGGAGCCCGCTGAAGCGCCGGGACTCTCTGCGACCATGGCTCTGAGGCCGCGGAGGAGAGGGTCTCCAAGCAGACGGCAAGGAGGACGCTTTCCTGTTGGCTCCAAGGTTCGGCAGCAGCGACCGTTGGCGAGGGCCCTCCCTCGAGAGGGGCGCGTGCCCGTCTGAGCCAGACCGTCCGAGGGTCGTCGGAGTCGGGCCCCGACCCTTTAACGGGCAGAACAAGTGGGTCCCCTGGAGCCAGCGGGGGCTTCTTTGAAGAGCCTAGTCTTTCCCATAAAAGGAGCTGGAATGTCCCCCGTCTGTCCTTGTGTGGGGAGAGGGAGGGGGCTGGGGCGGCCGCCGGGAGGGGAGGTTGCCATCCCGTCCCCCCCTCCCCCCCGATGCCTTCGGGCTGCCCCCCAGGGGAGCACGGACGCTGCGGGGAGACCCCAGGCTCCACTCTGTGGGCAGCACGCCCAGGTCAGTCCCAGGCAGGGTGGGGCGGTGAGAGCGGGCGCTGGAGGGCGGGCCTTGGGTCGGATGCCCGCCGAGAGGTCTACCCAGACTGAGCTAGACTCTTAGCGCCTGAGCTGGCTGCATCCAGTACCTGCAAGCGGCCGGAGGGGCAGAGGATCTGCTGAGATGTGGTCCAGAGGCGGGAAGGGCGTGCGAGGGCCCAGGGGGGAAACTAGGGCCGACTCGGGACCGCATCTCCGAGTCCGGCTGCACAGCTGTGCCTTCAGCCTGCGAAGACACCGTGAGGAAGTATTTATCGGCCGCCTACGCCCCGCCGGGAACTGCTCTTGGGGCTGGAGACCCGGGAGAGAAGGGAATAAGCCAAGGCATTGCCCTCATGGGACTTTTACGCTCACGGAGGAAGACACGTGGTTACAGAAAACGACAGGTGCTAAGTGATGGAGAAAAATAAAACAGGTGCGGGTGAGAGAGATGCACAAGGGAAGGGCCTTTGGATGAGGGGCCCGTGAGCAGAGGCTGGAGGTGGTATGGGGTGAGCCGTGCAGGACGGGGGCGAAGGGCGCCCCGGGCCAGGGACCGGCCACGGCCTGAGGCAGGAATGAGCTTGGAGCATCAGGTCAGGACGACTGGAGTGGAGTCGGCAGGCGGGAGAGGCAGTCACGGGAACTCTGGTTCTTTCTCAGAAGGAGCCGGGGGCCACGGAGCCAGGAGGGAGGCCAGGAGGGAGGCCATGACGTGGGCCTAAGGGTCCGCTTGGGCCGCGGTGCTGGACTTGACGGTCACGTGAGGAGAAAGCAGGAAGGCCAGGTGTGATGCTGGAGGCGTCCAGGGGCGAGGCAGGGGCTTGGACCAGGGTGCCGCGCAGGCAGAGTTCAAGCTCAGGGCCAGCGAGAGGGGCTGAGAGACCAGATGGGGCGGCCAGAGCAGCAGGGAGGGAGCCCGGGAGGGGAGGGAGGCGGGGGTTCTTGGGGCACCGAGGTGCTGAGACCCAGGGGCCCGTCACACCCCCGAGCGGACGGGGAGGGGCCGGAGCCGGGGCTCCAGGAGAGTCGCCGCTGGAGCCGTGCAGTCTCTGCACAGAGACAGGACGTGAGCCCTGGCGCTGGAGGCGGTGGCCTGGGCGCGAGTGTGGAGAGAGGACGCCAGACCGAGCCGGCCAGCAGCACCGCTGCCCGAGGCCACGGGCAGTCACTTGGCTCTCCTCCCGGGTCCCCAGGGGGAGGACGTGGCCTAGGAGAGGCCGGAGAAGTGCCAGGACCCCCAGGCACAGACACGCTCCGGGCCCTCCCCCACGGGGCTGGTGTGGATCGTGGGGAAGGTCACGGGCCCACTCTTCCCCAGATCCGTCAGGTTGTATCATCAAATACGTACGGAGTTTTATATGTCAATTGTACCCCAATACAGGGCTGTAAAAAATAAAATGAAGTGAAAAAATTTCACGGTTACCTGGCAGGGCATATTCCATTCTCTATTTTCACCAAAAAGAGAACATTTTCCCAAATTGCATTTTATTTTGAAAGCTAGGCTGCCGTGTTTGAAAGGTAAGTCCCTCATACTAAAACAAGCCAAATATGGAAAATCTCCTGGAAAAGAATCCAGAAAACTCTCCTATTGCTGCTTACATGGCCGACTCCTGCGAGAAAGCGTCAAACGGAGAGGCTTCCGAACCCCCCCCAGGTTTTCTCTCACCGGCGAGAGGAAGGGGCAGCAGCAGGGGAGGCGGGGCAGGCGGGGTGCGGCCGGACCAGCGATGGCCCCGGGGGGACTGGGCGCCCCTTGGTTCTGTGACTCAGGGCCAATTCCCGAACTCTTCTGTCTCCCGGGGCTCCTCTCCGGAAAGTTTGGGTTAATACCTGCGGGCAGGATGCTGTAAGTCGATCAGGTAACATGCTGTGGCTGAGGCCTGGCACCCAGAACGTTCTCAGTCAATGTTGAGTGTGGGCTAGGGTGACTGCTACGGGTACAACACGCTTTCCTTAAGAAACAGTTCCATTGAGGTATGACCCGCACACACCACACGACCCATCCGCATACCTCATATCATACAGTGGTTTTGAGTATATTCACAGCGCTGAGCTACCGTCCCCACAATCAATTTTAGGACATTCTCATCACCCGGAAGAAATACTGCCCCATCGGCTGTCACCCTCCTTTCCCTCCCCCAGTCCTGGGCAACCGCAGATCTACTTTGTGTCTCTGTGGATTTGCGCATTCTGGAGATTTCATATAAATGGAATCCTGCACTCCGTGCGCCTCTGTGACTAATTATGTGTTTTTGAGCTCATCTGGGGCCAGTAAAGATCAAATGAGATAAAGTCTGTGTATGAAAAGTCATGCTCTATTCTTAAAGTTTAATCATTTTGCCTGGATTTTGTCTCGTCCCTCATGTTGGCTGTTTCTGAGAAATATGACCTTTGGTCTGTCCCCATAACGATCATTAGTTAAAAATAAATCAGCAACTAAAAGTGCACAGAAAATTGTTCGATGGTCCCTCAAACATGCCATCAATCTCCTTTCATTCTGATTCCATTCCGGCTGAAGCATCCGGGGTAGGACTCACGGCAGGACACGGTCCAGAGCCACTTTGGACGTGGGCGCTGACTCTGGTGGGTGGCCATGGGCACCTGGGGCGGCCTCTGAGTGCAGACTGAGGGCATCTTAGAAGCTGGTGTCACTCCCGAGGACTTTGTCGTCACTTGCAGGGAGCAGCAGAACGCAGCTCAGGAAAGCGCCGGCGCTGGGCCGAGGCGGGAAGCGAGGCGTCCTGAGACACTTTGTGTCTCATCTTTTGTGATTTCTGCTTGGCTGTCTTTTGGAGGGAAGAGGAAATGGGGCAGGAAAACATCGCAGGCAGGACCCAGATCGCCTGGAGACTAATTGGACATGAAGTGAAGGAGGAGAGGGTCCGGGCTAATTTTCAACTTTGGGCAGGTGGGGGAGGGACCTGTGTCTGTTCCCAAAGTGTAAACTATAGAAGAGAAACGGGGAGGCCAGGAGACGTTTGCATCCAATACAGGCACTGTGGTTGGACCGGCTCACGGAACACCCAGGTAAAGATGCCCAGGGAGCAGTGGGCTATAGGGGCCTGGGGCTCAGGAATGGACTGTAAATCTGTGAACGAGTATTTCCTGCGCACCCCGCGCTGCGATGGACATGCAAGAGTAGACCGGCAGGCACTGCTCCGTGGGTCACAAGGGTGGCGATGCTGACGAGGACACTTTGTCCGTGGACACCGTGCCGAGTGCTGTACAGGCATCACCTCGTGGGACCCTCACGGGGGCCGCCCGCCGTCAGGCCCCTTCTGCGGATGAGGAATGAGACCAGTGCCCAGACCACACAGCTCGTAAGGGGTGGAAAAGGGAGGGCACTGTGGACGTCTGACCCCCAAGAACGGCCAGGAGCATGTGGTCGGCACCGCCAGATGCTATGGAGAAGTGGAGGGCACAGACTGACCCTCCTGAGCTGGCACAGAGGGGCTGCGGCCGCGGGACCCCGGGCGGGGCAGGGCAGGAGGGAGACCGGGTGTGGGGTGTGGGGGGTGTGGGTGTGTGTGGGGTGTGTGGGTGTGTGGTGTGTGTGTGGGTGTGTGTGTGGGGTGTGTGTGTGTGTGGGGTGTGTGGGGT
>NC_041223.1:1618060-1640869 GCF_002837175.3 Physeter macrocephalus | reverse complement strand
GGGTGGGTGTGACTGGGGTGTGTGTGTGTGTGTGGGGGGGTGTGTGTGTGGGGGGGGTGTGTGGGGTGTGTGTGTGGGGGGGTGGGTGTGTGGGTGTGTGGTGTGTGTGTGGGTGTGTGAGCTGTCGCCTACAGAAGGCAGGGAGCTGACCCCTACAGAAGGCAGGGAGCTCTCTGAACACAGACTTCATATTTTCAATTGTAATAAAGTATCAGTTTAAAGATCTTTCCCAGCAGAGGTTTTTCTCTTTAAAAGATTTTGTTATTGGTCCCAATGTCCCAAAGACATTTATTTTAAATGGAAAACCCACTTTATTGGGCTGACATTCTCTGGGCATTTGGACTCTGTCCCTGCCAGGGCTGTGGGGAAGGGCCTCTGGCAGAGGGCAGATCTGAGCTGGAAGGTCTGTCCTTGTTGATGCAGCCTGGCTGCCACCAGGGAAAGGGCAGCAAACAGCTCACGTCCTTTAGGTGGTCCCACCTGTCACTTCCTCATTCTGAGAATGTCGCCACCATCAAGAGCGCCCAGTGGGGGCCTCATCACACCCTTTCGGATAATATCCTGGAGTATCTCGACTGTTGGAAAGGTGGATCCATGTTGGGTCACATCTGGTTCTGTTCCAAACACTGTTCTGATCACTCTTTTTGCTCCAAGATACTGGTTGCTTTTAGTATCTGTGATCCAGGGATATAGACCTTAGAGTCACAGAGACAGCCATCTGGCTGGATCTGTTTCTTTTGGGGAATATACCTTCCAGACGGCCCATCGGCTGTTTCTCCACCACAGACGTGTTCCTGTGAAGCCACGTCCACGGCCTCTGCGCTGGACCAGGCCGGCCGGGGCTACCCTGAGGCCAGGCCACCACCCGGGGGAGCTCTCGCCTGAACAAGGCAGGGGTCCGGTGCATTCGCTCTCAATGGCCACCCACCCCTTGGGCATCTGCGGGGAAATGTGTCCCCATGATTAGCATGGGGGGATCTCCCACTCACCCCGACAGGGACCCCCTGCTAAGATGTACCCCCAGCGCTGCTTCCTGCGCTCCTCAGGGACCTGTAACTGAAGCCCCGCTTCCTTGGGTGGTACACACCCCGCAGGGTCCTGCCCTGGGTGACCCCTTCAGTCACCCTCACGCCAGCCCGGGTCCCGTGGAGGAAGGGGCCTGGAGGGGGTCTGTGGGCGGACGTGTGCGCGTGTGCGCGGGGAGAGGCTGGGGAGGGGCTGTGCTCTTTGGGGAAAAATCCTGCTGGAATGAGCGCAGGCCCCTCTCCCCGCAGCTCCTCGGTGCTGGGTCGCCCTCAGGAGCGCGGAGGCCGGCCGGGGGCAGAGATCTCTGCGGCGGGAGGCTGTCCACGTGGAGATCCCGGTGAGCGGAGACCTTCAGCGAGGCGCCCGGGCGGCTCCTCTGTGTGGTGCCGCGTCCGGGCATCGCGGCACGTGTTCTCCGCACGGGCGCTCAGCTCGGCCTTCAAGAAGAGGAAGTTAGGGCGAGCAGTGTGGGCCAAGATGCTGCGAGAGGTCCAAGGAGAGGGCTCCGGGCAGACGCGCAGATAAAGAGCAAAGCTCAGCGCTGTCCCGACGCGCAAACGAGGCGCCCGGGCAGCCCAGCGAAGCCCGCGCAGGGCTTCCACGCGCGGCGGCCGGACGCGGACTGTGGCGTCCCTGCCGCCCGCGCCCTGAGCGCCCTGCCTGAACCTCCCGGGCCGCTGAGCCACGGCGCCTGCACCCAGATGCCCGATCCAGGCACGAGAATCTCTCCGACCACATCGCCACCCTGTCGGCGAGGAGCCAGACAGCGCACAAGGGTGGGGCGGGGCCGGGCGGAACCGACGCCCTTGGAGAGTCGCCGCACCCCTAGGCCTCAGGAAGCGCGCGTCATGTGACCGAGCGAATTAGGGAATCCAGAGAAAGCGTGTGACCTGGAAGCCACGGTCCTCCCGGATAACGTGAAATGACCGTAAGAAAAGAATTTCTGCGCCACTGTCACTCGGGTTAGCGGCGGGTGACAGCGGGGGCATCCCCTCGGGCCGTGAGGAGGTGCTGGGACTTTCTTGCAGAAACCTGTCTACCTCCCCGTTCTCTCCTCACCCCGTGCGCTCGGGTCTGGAGCCTTTTCTGCTTATTCCTAAATATTTGAATCACGTAACCTTTCACCCAGCTCTGAGCAGTGTCCTGGCCCCGGTGTGGTGCCCACAGCCCGCAGTCAAGGTGACAGCTCTTCCATCTCTCACCCAGGGAGGGGGTCGTTTGGGGTTGGGGTCCCCTGCAGCCTCGAGCACCAGAGGCCAACCTGCACGTGCCTTTGGAGGGAACCCGCCCGAACTTACTCCCCAAAGGAGGGAGTCGGCCCCCGGCAGGGCCTTCACCAGGGCAGGAGACACCGCACTGGGAGTTTCCTTCCACATCCCCTCCCAGTGTGATGGAATTTTCTGGTTTCATCTCTCCGACTGAAGTCATCAATGATCACTGTGCACAGACTCATGGGTAAAGAAGCGACTCTTCAAAGGATGCCGTGGAGGAGGTGTTCCCAGCCTCGCCTCAGGGCTGCTGCCACGGCCCCCACTCCCAGCCTGCAAGGGAGGACTCCGCTCCCCGGGCACGGGTGTCTGGTTTTAATATTAACACTCAATTAAATGGAGCAGCTCCCCAGTCAGCTGCACTGCAGGCCTCTGGTTCAAGGTGGTGGGCTCATGCAGAGCCAGTTAGGGGGCAACCCTGCCCGGGGTCTCCCCGCGGGGCTGCAGAGCCGCTACCCGTGTGGCCGCCCTCCATGCTCCTGGCGGGGATGTGTGACTTCACCCGGGATGAATTTTCTAGAAGTCAGTCATGCATTTTCTATGTAGGACCAGACAGGATTTCCAAGTGAGACTGAAGAAGGGCTATTTATATGTTGTCCACAAAACAAGCAATGAAACAGGTGATAGATTATTTCATGGAACAGTACTTGTGTGTGTGTGTGTTTTTTCTTTTTGGCAAAGATATTGGCTGTTCCACTTTCTGTGAGTTCCTTACTATCTCATGCCTCATTCTTCAATGGAAAATCCTTGGACGAAATCTCTTTTTTGTCCAACTTCCTGTAAAGAGCTATGTATCACTACCTTTTCTGTAGGAAAAGATAAGAACTATGTAAAAATATATTTATATATTATATATATTTATAAGAATTAAGTTTCTAAAGTAACCTGCAAAAATAATAGCTACTGCTGTTGACGACATTATTGGTTGTTTTGAAGTATCTGTTTTCAAGGTTTATGGAGTCTCCTATTAGACTTACAAATTTTGAAATTAATTTTCTCAACGACTCTTGTTTCTTCCAGGTGTGCTGCCTGGACACTGGGTAGCAGAAGGGGCTCTGAGCAGCGTCTTCCCTCCATCCATGGCTGGAAGGCAGCCAGGGGGGCACAGGTAGCTTTGGGAGCTCCGAGGAGCCAGCCGGGCCAGGTGCTGGGTCAGGAGCGGCGTCTGGCTGGTCTGAAGAATGTGTGCAGTTTGGTGGGTCAGGTTAGGGTTGGGGTTAGGGTTAAGGTCAGGTTAGGGTTAGGTTAGGGTTAGATTAGGGTTAGGGTCACATTAGGATTAGGGTTAGTTTAGGCTTAGGTTAGGTTTAGGTTAGGATCCGGTTAGTGTTAGGGTTAGTTTAGGGTTAGGTAAGGGTTAGGTTAGGGTTAGTTTAGGGTTAGGTAAGGGTTAGGTTAGGGTTAGGAGTGCTAGGTTAGGGTTAGGTTTAGGGTCAGGTTAGGATCAGGGTTAGGGTTAGGGTTAGGTTAGCGTTAGGGTTAAATTCAGGTTAGGGTTAGGATTAATTTAGGGTTACGGTGGGTTAGGGTCACGTTAGTGTTACAGTGAGGGTTAGGATTCGGACCAGGTGGGCTTTGTGGTGTGAGAAACTTCTGGGAAAGGGGGAGGCCATTGTGGGTGCAGGGGAGACCTACAAAGGGCTAAACATGGGAACATCCTAAAGAGCTGTGTGTAGCTCCGATTTTTCAGGAGATAACCTCTGAGAATTTCGGGCCCTTTCCTCTATCTGCTTCCAGCCCCACAGTGACTTTGCTGGCAGAAACGTGCAGGGGGAACGAGGTTGTAAGGCTCTGTTGAAAGTGATAGTGACAGGGTCAGAGTGAACCAGAAAGAAGCACAAAATAATCTCCCAAGGTTGCCTTATTTTGGTCAATGCGGTGATAAATCAGAAGACAAAGTTCTAACAAATAACATGTTTTCAACAGGAAAAGTGCCGGGAAGTTTCCTGGGTGTGAGGATGGCCCAAGGCTTGAAGGAGCAAATGATTTAGTTAAGTCCGGGAATGTTAAAAAGTTCCAACTATTTATACCACTGGGCCGGTCAAACTCTCCCCGTTCAGGAGATTTCTTTGGTTTCAACCTGGCAGCGTTGCCACGGTGAGGGTATGATGCTGCGTCTGGGAGTTTGTTGGCGGGGGAGGACTCCGTGCCAGGAGGTGGGCGCTTTGCTCTTTGTCTGGATTGGAGGGGGTCCGGCCAGCTGTCGGGTACATGGGGGCCTGGGCCAGACCCTGGGCGGGAAAAGTTCTCTGGGTTAGAGGCCTAGGATGGGGTTGGAACACTGGCCATGGACCCAGGCGGCCCCTATGGACCTGTGGACAAGTGTAGGAGCTTTGAGGGGGATTGTGGCTTGGGGGGCTGGAAGCTCCAAGGTTTAGGAAAAGAAGACTCTCTCCAGACTTTTCACACTGGTACCAAGTTGCCGGTGGCACTGCCACCTGCCCACTCTGGGTGGCCTTGCTCAGCCTGCCTCTCCTCTGTCCCACCTCTGGTGCTTGCCGTCGGCCTGCAAACTCTGAGGCGTCTGCTGCTGTGCTTTTCCCGACACTGAGATGAGTTTGCTTTTGATGCCCATTCACCTCACTTCCTACTTGAGGGCCGGGGCTGGGCTTCATCCGTTCTGGATAGTCACACCCAGCGCAGTGTGAGCACGGGGCCTGCGCTCAGTAAACGTGAGTTCAGGGACACAGGAGGTGGGCGGTGCAGACACGGGGGTTCAGAGTTGAAGGCATCACAGAGGCTGGTGATGACACTGGCCGTGAAGAAGAGGGCTTGTGGAGGTGGGCTTGGGGAGACAGAGGCAGGCTCCTGGCGCTCTGGGGGGGTCACGTCATAAAAGGCTTCACTGAGGAGGTGGTGTTTGAGCCCGGCCTGGGGCATTTGGTATTTTCTCAGCAGTCGGTGCTCGATAAACGCTAGGAATAAACCTACTACCCCGCGCTGAGTGCTTGGTATTTTCCCTGCACTGTCTTAAATGCTTTCTCTTGCTGGCTCCGTGAGACAGTGTTATTATCATAATACTCTTGCTGGAGGAGGGGACGGAGCGTAGAAGGGTAAGTGAGGGCTCCTAGCCCGCAGCTTGCAGGTGCTGGGGTCAGACCTGAGCCACAGCTGCCGGAGACCAGACTCCCCGAGGCTAAACCTCGCCTTCAGGATGAAGGCAGATGCGGCACGTGTTATCGATGGTTTGTTTAAAGCTCTGGTTTAAACCCCGTGAAGTCGTGCAAACATCGTCCCGTGTAGACTTCATGCTCGAACCTGCCCCATGGCCTGGAGGTGGACCCTACAGCTCAAGAAACAGGCATTGGCCCTGTCGCCAGGGTTGGGAGACAAAGCAGGACCAGGAGCCCTGGAAACGCTCTGTGGCTTAAACCAGGGGCCTGTGGACAGAAAGTGAGCAGTGTGGCCTCGTCTCCCTGTTTGGAGAGTGCCGAGAGGTCCTGTCTGCCCTTCTCTTCCCTGCAGAAGCCAAAGCCGGGGAAGGGGGGCTTCAAGGGATGTGAGGATAAGTGGAAGGAGGCCTCTGTCTAGCGAATGTGATCAGAGTACTCGGGGATGCCCCAGGCGAGCCTGTGGGATTCCAACCTCCGATGGCCCTGGAGAGAAGGCTGGACGGGCGGGTGCATCCCTGAGCTTCGGGGGCCCTGGGGGCGTACATTCTGGGCAGCCAGCCCAGCCACAGCCCCAAAGCCACTGTTCACGCGGGGGGAATCTGCCCTTTGACGTCTCCCAGGCGTGGCGTCTCATTCACTGTAGAGCAAGCTGCCTCCCTGCTGCTTGTTTTTGGAGGACAACACACACGAGCTTTTCCTTTCCCACTCGCAGCACCCCGGCTCCCTCAGTCTGGATGTGCATTTGGAGCAGGCTAGGTCTCCAGGGTGGGCATGTGAGCCCCGACGCTGGGTGAAGCTTCACCCCCAGCCCCCCAGCGTCCCCGGGGGTCAGCGCCACAGAACCACGTCTGCCCCAAAGAGAGCGGCGTCATCCTGGGAGGGCTTCTGGGAGCGGCAACAACAACTCTTGTCCCCAGTTCTCTCTCTGTAAAACATGGAAGCGTGGATTTCATTTTCTGGAGTTTCTCCATCACGCTCTGCACTGCTTCAGAGAACCCTCTAACAGCAGGGAGATGCCCTCACTGGATTCAGTCCTCACCAGGGTGCAGCATAATTACAGCTTTCTCATCGCCACTGGATCCCACCAAGAACCAGACGCGCTCAGAGGATTGTCCCACCGGAAATTTGTTTTTAAGCACTTAAGCCTGTAAACATCACTTTCCCTCTAACTGCTGCGTGATCCCAGGACATCTTTAATTATAGACCGTGAAGAAACGCCAACACCCTTACAGCATTCTTTTCTCTTAACAAGATCAAACTTAAAATTTTCAGGCTAAGCCAAAAAAGCAGATTAGTACTTGAAATGTGGGCATGGAAAAGAGTTGGGCATTTTGTCACAGTGCCGCAGTGGCTGGGTGTACCGTCTGCCCTGTCCCAGGGGCCCTGGAGCTGATGTCATCATCTTCTGACCTTTCTTGTCCCCGGAAGAGAAGGGAGCCCGGACAGCAAGCTAGCACCTCTCTCAGTTCATTTCGGACTTGGCATTAATTTGAAAAGTTAGATGTCCTACACATTTACCTACTTAAAGCTCAAGTTCATGTCGTGGGAAAATGTTATTAAATAAAAAATCATAGAAGGTGTGAATAAACAGACATTAGTGAGGCTCTGGCACATGTGGCACCTTGATGCCCGGTGTGTGAGTTGCTGGGAAACAGACCGTGGGACGAACACTCCAGGGTTGTGAGAGTTACAGAGAGAACGCGAAGCTTCTGGGGGGCCCTGGAGTGGGTGGCGGGCACTTCCTGGCGGGGGGGTGTCCGTGCTGGGTCAGGGCCCAGGGCAGAGAAAGCGGGCCAGGGGGGCGGGGGAGAGGGCTGCCTGGGGGCGGGGCCTGCAGGGCCTCACGGGCCTGGCGAGCGGGAAGCGGTTCGTAAGGGGCCCGTCAGCGGCATCGGAGAGCAGGGGATGAAGGTGATCCCAGATCGCAGAATCCCCGAGATCCCCGTCTGTGGACGCAGGCTTCATGCAGTAGGAAAACGGGAGCCTCTGAAGGTCTACAAGTAAGGAAATCACACCAGCCGCCCTGGACTTGGGGAAAGCAGTGTGGCAGGAGGAGGCCGGGAGGCGTCTGCGGGGGAGACGGTGGGGACAGGACCGAGGCATCCCTGGGGAAGGTGGGGGGCCGTTGACCTCACGGGGGCTTCAGCAATAAAATGCACCTGGTGCTCCTTACGTGAGGGAGAACGGAGGGCGAGCCCACCGCAGCAGAGCTGATTCGGAGGCACGGGTCAGGGCCGCCCCTGGGAACGGCAGGCACGAGGACGGAGGGGCCCCTTGGGCACGAGACCGGCGCGCGGACGCTGGGACGGGACTCGGTGGCAGAGGCAGTGCCCGGAGTCTCCCAGGGGCCTTGGGGGGAGAAGGGCAGGGGGGACGAGAGAGGCCGCTGGAGAAATCGAGGCAGAGCTGGGGCGGGGAGGGCACACGGAGGGGGCCGGCTCGGGCGCAGAGCTGGAGAGGCCGCGCACCGCGCACGCTGGAGCCGGGGGCCGGCAGGGAGGGAGGGGCGGCTGACGGCGTCTCTGTGCGACCGCTGTGGCCGTGGCCTTGGGGCTGCCCTCCGTCTCGTCTTTCAACCCCACGAGAGGATGGTACGACCTGAAGGTGAGGTGCTGAGGCCTTGAGGGACAGGAGAGCTGCCCCCGCTGTGCGGTCCCGGTGCCTCCTGAGGCGGCCGTCTCGGACCTCGGGGTCTGTCCTGCTTGGAGCGCAGTGCCGGCTCGAGGGCAGGGTCCCCTCCGTGTCCTCCGTTCTCTCTGTGTAGAATCTGAGGCAAATGCCCCGAGAGCGGAGAAGGCCCGGAAGGCTGGGGACCGGCTAGCGGGGGGAAAGTGTCCGTTTTCAGCGATCTCGTCCGGGGCCACGTGACTTTCGCCCGCAGCTGGGCCCCGAGCAGACAGGGCGGGCGGGGGGCCGAGGGGGGAGGGTCCCCGCCTTCCCTCCTGGGGGTCATCTCACCAGGACCCCGGACCACGCGTCCTGAAGGCCCTTTGTCCCGTTGGCGCCCGAATCCCCGCGGGGTTCTGCGCGCCCCTGGGGCCCTCCCCGCCACCCACGCGCTTGCCTGAGCCCCTTGCTAACTGTCCGTGTGACCGTCTGTGCGCCCACAGGACTGTGGCCCCTTCCCAGGTTCACGTGGCCTCTCCCTGCGCCCTGCCCTGGGCATGTCCGCACCCTCTGAGGAGCGGCCCCCTGGCCCCAGGGCCCCGAGGACCTGGTAAACGCGGGGCGCGCGGTTCAGTCCCGGACCCCTCCCCCGAGTCAGATCTGCCGTCAGACACTCACAGTTCCGGGCACTTCCCTTGGCTGTCGCTCGTCACCAACACGGACCGTCTGTTTAAAAATTACTTAACGAACAGCTACGTGCTGTGGGTTTCACATCCGTCTCCGCTGCAGAACTCGAGCCCGGTGGCCTTACTGAGCCCCCGGCCGGGACAGCACTGCTGAGACCCCAGATACGAGACACATGCGAGAACCTTCTAGATTCTGAGCCGCCTACGTCCGGGCACCAAGTCCCCGCTGCCACCGGGGGCGGGCACTCTTACCGCCTTGCAGAGGTGGGGAGGCCAGGCCAGGCGCTCTGCAAGCGGTAGAGCCGAGACCTGAGTCCACGTCTTCCGCTACGTCCATTGCTTTCCTCGTCTGTCACAGAAGCGAAATGTCTGCCGGATACAAAAGCACAGAGATGTGATCGAAACGTTCTCAGAAAGGCTTTATTCCTAATGCTTTCTTTCAAAAAATGTGATTTATTTCCTTAAACTCTTCAACCCGAGTCGGACACGGGTGGAGCTCTTGACGTCACTGCACGGCAGCTGCCTTCCGGCGACTCACGGCCGACGGCCCCGCCTCCACGTTTCCTGAACGTGCGCCTGTGGATTCAGCTTTTCAGAGGTTTCCTTTCCGCTGAGACAGGACACGTTACATGCAGAATTTCAGCTCAAAGGCTCGTCTGCTCAGAAGACCCAGAGGGATTTTGCTTTCTTGGGAGTTGGGAGGGGTGAGGTCGCCGGGTGCCAACGAAAACAACCCTGAGTTTACCCAGCACAAAGAGTCAAAGCCTGGCTGCTGCTCCCTGAGAAGCCGTCCCAACTCAAAGCCATCCCGGAGCCAAGGGATCAACTTGCAGTTTGACAACGTGCGTTTCTAGGTTGTTTAGAAAACCGATTGTATCATAACACAAAGACCAATACGGCACACGCCTTTTCCCCAGAAAACTCCCCTGGCGGAGTAGAGGGCTGTCTGCCTCCCCAGATCAGCTACAGTCCACGGCTCAGTCGGTATAACGAGCCCCCCCTCTCCGGGGCGGTCATTCTCCACGTGCCCGTGGCCCTCATTTTCACTTCCGGTGGCAAATGCACATCTGGGGAGGGGGTGTCCCTGTAACCCAGACATAAATGCAGTCACAACGATCCCTATGAGTTTCCTCGTGGTTCAGTACCTGGAATAAAAGTAATTTTACCAGCACATCCTTGTGGAAATCCACATTTTCAAAGCCCCTCTATAAGGCAAATTGTCGTAAGCTGATGAGCAGCTGCCTTTCAAGACGGTGAATTCAAGCAGAAAGCTTTGTTTCCATGAATGCACGCCCACTCCCCAGCACTGTTTCTCCCCACGGTGCTTCTGGGCCCAACAAAGCAGCACTTGTTAAGACGTGAGGAAACGTCCACACAAGCTCAGCAGGAGAAATCTGTTCGGTCCTCAGCGCCAATTAAAGGCTTCTTCCCAGGCTGCTGGCATCTTCCGAGTGGCCCCCGTCCCCCCCGCCCGGGATTGCTTTCTCGGGCAGGACACAGGGCAGGACGTGTGCTCAGGTGGGCCCCCCTGGTGAGACCCGGCATGGCCAATGGATGCCCACATGGTTAGTGCCTGGAACCACACGAGGAAAAATAATTAGTTCTTCTCCTTTCCCCATGAGAGCAACTCACACACATGCCCGAGGCCAGGGCTCAGATTTCTAACATCTTTCAATATGGTAGCCAAGGAAGGCGCAAATGAGTCCAGAAATTGCAGATTTTACAAATAGCGTCTGGGGGGAGAATTTATTTTTCCAAATGCCTTTTCCCCCAAATTTATATTGGTTTCAAGTGTCAGGATTGTTGAGAAAACAAGTGAGTTTATGTAAGTGAATATTCTAGAAACTGGCCTCTGTAGAGAGGGGTTAAGTCTCATTTTCTCCCTTGACCTGAAGGTCAGGCGTACTTAGTCATCCTTGGAAGAAGAATCAATTTCACAGGCATGTTAACTGGACTAAAATCCAGAAAAGCAGAACTTTTGAAATGCTGAGTGTCTTTGCTAGAACAAATCAAAACTTTACATCCTGTGGTTAATAATATTCTGTCTTAGAACTTACCATCAATTTCCAATAACTTAGCATACCAATGAGTGTAATTTTTGTATGGGAACTGTGGTGAGCTCTCACCAGCGAAGAATCATTTAATGTTTGAGGGCCTGAGTCATAGGAACAATATCACTTTTATAAAGTCTTCGGGCAGAATTAGACTTTAAACCCTTAACCACAGAGATGAACTTATATTAGGAACACTGGCAGTATTTGAGTGATCTTTAAAGGAAATTGGAAACATTTTTCTTCCAAAGATAATAATGGATTCCAATCCCATAAGCTTGTCTTCTTATCTAGAATACTGTTTTTTTCTTTAACAAGTGACAGCAGTCTATACACAACTGCCTACTTCATTGGTCTTATGAGCCACTAAATTTGTAGCCGGAGTTTTTAATCTTAGCTCCTAGTGTTTAAGATTCAGCATGGACCTTGCGTGTATATAATATTGCTCGGCTCAATCATTTATTACGCACTGGAAACCCAAAAGAATAAAGAAAAGTAAGCCAGAAAATGCTCTTGAAATTTTGATACAGGTCCCTTCGTTTTCAAGTTAAATTCGATGATCGGCTGTAACGGGTGACATTTTACCCATTGGCCATCTCGGCTGTCTCCTGATGCCCAGTCCTGCCACACCGCCCTCAAGGGGAAGCTGCCAGCGCATCCTCTTCAGGCCGCTCCATGTCTCGCTGGAGCCTGCATTTCGGGCACAGCAAGGGCTGTAAAACCAGGCGCTGGCACATGTGGTCCGGGGATGGGGATGGTGGATGGTTCCTTCAGTCAAGCAGGGGGCACCTGTCACGGGACGTGGGGACCCGGGTCAGACCTGTAAGGGGAACTCCTCCCATTAGGCTTGCGCTGAAGACGTGTCCACCTGCAGGTGACCCACCTGGCAGAGACACCGGGGAGGTCATCCACTGTCTCACACCTGCTTGGGGTGGGGAGGGGGTGTGTGAGGGTGGGGCAGGGAGGGCGAGGGAGGTGGCGGTGGGGACGTCCACGTCACCATGGGCTCTGGGCTCCCCGCTGTGCCACCGAGCAGACCCCCCAGCACAGGCTAGGACGTGCGGGGACGGGGCCTGGGTGTCCTCCTGCCCCTTCCTTCCTTTTCCTCGTCCTGTCAGCCCTGCTCACCCCCACCTGCCGGTGGCACAGACCCATGTGAGGGGTGCCAGCCGGAAAGGCGTGTGCAAATACACACCGTCACACATACAGACACATATACATAGAAACACATACACTCACACCTACAGACACACACACAGACACATACGGATAGATACACACACTCACACAGACACACTCACACAGACACATACATACACACACTCACACAGACACACATTCAAACATACACATACATACACACACTCACATGCATACAGATATTTACATACACACATAGACACACATGTACACATACATACACTCACACAGACACATATGGATAGATACATACACTCACCACACAGACACACACTCACACATACAGACACACACATATACACATACATACACACACACAGACACGTACATACACACACTCACAAGCATACAGATATTTACATACACACAGACACACATGTACATATACATACACACACGCACACAGACACATACGGATAGATACCTACACTCACACAGACACACCCATGCACACACTCACACATACACAGACACATACAGACACACATACACACTCACATATACACACACATGCTCACGCGCGCGCACACGCTCGCACACGCTCGCATGGGCACCCGTCCTGCTCAGCTCCCGCAACCCCTCACAGCCCACAATTCCCAGGCCTTCCATAGAGATCTGGGGACGATTAAGTCCAGGAGTGCGTCGCTCGCTTTGCTTGTGTTTTCTTCCTGAGCCACAATGAGGCGGGATTTCTAAACCCTGGACTTCGTGCTGAGGCGAGAGCCGGGGTCTCGGGGCCTCCTCTGTGCATGTCCTCTCCGGGCACTGAATCCCCAGCACACACATGCTTTTCAGTGCCCTGGGGTCCCAGAGAAGCTCTCCGCCAACTTCCCCCTTGGCCTTGGATGGTCTACGGTGTGTCTCGACCACAGTCTTTGCCCCCTGGGGGGCTGCGGCGCTCAGGGTTGGGGTCAGACCTCGGCTTTAGCTCCAGGACCCTCTCGGGATGCCCCCCGACGTTTGTGGGCCCAGGTTAGAAGTAGAAGCCCCTCCGTTTGGGGCCTGGCCCTTTCTTCCTGGGGAAATGAATGAAGACCACCCACCCGGGAAATGGACATTTCAGAGCTGCGGGAGGAGGGCTTGGCCGCCGCCGCTCGGTTGTGGCTCAGCTGGGCGGAGCCGGGCAGGCAGGGGACGGAGCGGGTCCCGGTGCAGATGCGGCCTCCGAGTGTCCCAGGGGTGGGGTTACTAGAAGCCGGCGCCCCACGTGGTGGGTGAGGCTGCATGTCTGCGTTTCTCTGCTTGGTTCTGATTTGGAAACGGGGTCAGCAGTTAGGAAGTGACTGCTCGTCCTGGCCAGTGGGAGCCGGTGCCTACCGGGGTGCTGTCTGGCTTCCTGGCCCGGCCGCTGCGGGTCATGGCTCTGGTTTGACAGATGGTCTGGCCGTTCGTTACGTGTGTTTGGTCTCCTGTCGCCACTGACCTTTGTTGCTGGAACCCTGAATGCACGTGTGTTGAAACCAGAGCTTTCACTTTCCAGCACCCAAACCTCCCCGTGTGGCCCCCTTGAACTGGGGGTGTGTGCGCCAGCCGCGGGGTGGGCCTGGGCAGGCCGACAGGGAGGCTGGTCCGAGCCCTGGCATCCCTGGGCCACGTGAGCGGGGATTCCCAGTGTCTGGGAGCCGGAGCCCGGCCTAGAGGGTGGGCAGGGGCCCGGAGGTCCGTCCCTGGCTGCCGAGGGAAGGGGCGGTTGGAGGAGGCCTGGGGCGGGGGCCTCAGCCGCGGCTGGTCCTGTGATGTCCCCGAGGCCCTCCTGCCACGAGGCGCTGGCTTTCCAGCCCTTGGTGACACAGGGCTGCTGGAGGTGGGGGGTGGCTTCTGCCTAGGGGACCGTCTGCGGAACCTCAGTGCATGAAACGCTCCCAGACTGGGGGAGCTTGTGTGAGGCCCGATCAGCCTCCAAGCTGCGCCGCTGATTCCCGCGGCGACTCCCGGGGGCACCGCCGAGGCTGTGCGGGGACGACGACCGGCCCTCGAGGTGGCCGTTCCCTGCTCTCTGTGCGTCCCGTCCAGCAGCCCTGCCTCACCCGCACCCTCCTCCCCTGACCCCCTCCGTCGGAAGCGTCACTGCCCGCACCTCACCCCGGGTCCCAGCTGGCCACCGCTCTCTCTTCAGGCGAGAACCCTCTCCACCCGCTAGCTTACGAAGGGGCCGGGAGGGGCCTGCCTCCCGCTGGATTCCCCGGTGACCGATGAGCCAGCCTGTGGCCAAAGCCCCCGTGGCTGGGAACGTCCCCCTCCACGTCCTGCCTGCTGTCCGAAGCACAGGGTGGGCTGTCGCTCCAGGACCTTGCTCCAGACGTGGGAGCCCCCCCACCCATCCAGCCGCCATGTCTCCGTGGCTGACTCCGGCCTATCGAAGCTGGGCCAGCCCGGGGCCTGCGGGCCTGCGGGCAGCCTGACAGAGACAAAGGCCAACCAACCCACAGAAACCCATATGCTAGGTGACCCTACGGCCAGCTTTAAATGTCTCTGGTTCCACGTTTATTCAACAAGCATGTCCAAAATATTTTCCCTCGAGAATCACGGCCTGATGGTAAAATTTCACGGACGCGCTTTAAAAACCTCCCAGGCCGAGTTCCCTCTTCCGTCCGTGGAGAAGTCACCCTGACGGTGCTGGTCCCCGTTCCTGGCGGGCCAGCCTCGCCCGGGGCCTTGCTCTCCCTGCCCTGTCCCGGCCTCCCCGCCGCAGCCCCGCCCGCGCAGCCGGAGCAGGGGCCGTCGAGGAGCGCTGCCGCGGTGTGCTTGGCTCGGGACCGCTAGGGACGAGGCCGGTACGGAGGGTGCGGGGTCCTCAGCTCCCGCAAGGAGAGCCCGGAGGGAGCGGCGAGCAGGGAGCCGCCTTCCCCGGGCACGGCTGACCGTCTGCTGGAGCCGCTGTTCCCGCCGAGGGCAAGTCGCCGGACATCCCGGGGGCAACTCAGAGGAGGTGGCGGCCTGCCCCGGGGCCACGGCGGGCCCAGCACCCCCAGCGACACCCCAGGAGACAGAGAATCGCTGAGAAGACAGAACTCACCGGAAACAGACACAGAAAAGAAAACCAGAAAGGAAAGAGCAAGTTTGGATGAGAGAGGTGGGGGAAGGGGGAAAAAGTCCTTCGCTGTCCGTCCGCACTCCTGCCCTGCCACGCGCCTGCCCAGAATCCCCGGGGGCGCGGGTTTCTTCTACCCGGCTTCGCCCGCCTCACTCTCCATCCAAACTGAAAGCTAAAAGCCAAACAACAGAAAACAGCGACACTAATAGAAAGGATAAAAACTGTCGAATACCACGCTCCCCTCCCCTCCCCCCAGGTTGGACGGTAAAGAGGGTGTTTGGGTAGATATTTAACCTGAACTGGAGGTCTTGGCTGAGCCCCTGGGAGCTGAAGCTGGAAGTTTAACCACTTCATCTCCGAGAGAGAGTCCTCTTTCCTGTCGCTGAAAGCAGGGGCCCTGGGTCTGCTCTGGCTGGAGTGGGACACCTGCCCGCCCCCTGGCACGCTTCCATCTTCCTCCCTCAGGGGCTGCATCGCCCCTCCGCCCGTGTTTGCACGTGACCGGTTCCGTTCCCACCACGAATGCCCGCGGGCTCTTTATTGGGATTGCGTTTCTGTCTCGCAAAGGCTGCTTTTGGGAGAAAGCCCGCGACGTCCCTTGCTGCCATATTTCTGATTTTGGAAGAAACACTTGTTCTTAAAGGAATAGCTTGTATTTTTGACGTTGGAGAGGTTGAAATGCTATAACTTTATACACACGCCCCTCCAGCCACTCCAAACGTAAATCCACTTGTCCCTTTATAACCTGGAGAAGCTCCTCGAGAAGATAACTTCCAGCTCAGAGGCCAAAGCGCCTGGTTTCCGGGGGTCTGTAGGGGCTCACGGGGCCAGGCCTCTTGCTTCACCAGAACAATTGCTGAGCCATGGAGACTCGGTGCCGGCCTACTGATGCGTCTGTGAATAAGTGAATAAGCGTCTCAGTGAACAAGTCCCAACCCCGTTCATTCCCTCCCTCCATGCCGCACCCAGGACAGGGTGGATCACTCGGTGGGACACAGGCCCACTCCTGTAGGCTGTCAGCCTACATGGCTTCAGAACCCTCTTGACAGAGCAGCTCTCTCTGGGACGTGAGGACCATGCTCAGGGGTTTGCCGTCATCACAAATTAACCCCCGGTTGGCAGGGTTCTAGCACCAACGGTGGTTCTAACACGCAGCTGGGAGTGAGCTGTATTTTTATTAGCCTTCCGTGGATCGAGTCTGATCTGCTACACACGATCCTTCTACTTAAAGCACACCGTGGATGCAGGAGGTAGGGAAAACAGTTTATTGAAGGTGCGATCCAATACGTCTGAGCAGCTGAACGCAGCCTTGCATGACCAGTGGGTGGTCTTCCTACAATCAGGGCAGGGTCAGGCCGAGAGGGCCGAGGGCCGGGGAAGCTGTGAGCACCAAAGACCCTGAACGTCAGCTCCCCGCACAGGATCCCGGGGCCACTTCACCTGGCATTCGTTCGTGTGGCCAGTGTGATGCGAAAAGCAAACCAGCCCCAGTGACACAGTCACTGTTCTGTCGTCACGTGTGGGCCACAGAAGCAAAGGTGCGGCCACGTGAGGGTTGCCCTGCTTCACAGAGGAGAAAACTGAGGTTCAGAGAGTCCCCCTGACAGAGGCCCGAGTCCACAGCTGGACCTCTGCAAAGCTGGTGCTGTTTCACACGCACGCACGCACACACACACACGCACACACGTGCACGCACACGCACACACACGCACACGCACGCACGCGCACACACACGCACACACCCATTACTTCCAGGAGTCGAGAGTCCCCCTGACAGAGGCCCGAGTCCACAGCTGGACCTCTGCAAAGCCGGTGCTGTTTCACACGCACACGCGCGCACACACACGCACACACCCATTACTTCCCGGAGTCGATTATTCTCCCGAAAGCATCGCAGTCTCCGGACCCCACCCCTGGCGTCTGCGTGGTGGCTGCTCCTGGGTGGGACTTGATGCTTCTTGGCGTGTGTAGAAGGTACACGTGGGAATCTGCCCGCACTGCTGTCAGGAGCCCTGAGCAGGGTGTGTAAGGTGTTTCGATGAGTCTCAGGCCTTCCATGTAAATAGGTCTGTTAATAGGCATTAAGATTTTAAAATTCATTTGTGGGAAAGAAATGTCACTTAAGGGTCCAAATAGTCTATTTGGGAAGGCTTCCTGGGAAAGGTACTCCTCTGCGGGCCACCGGTGCTGGTCTGAAAAGCCAAGTTCCAGTGACATAGACCAAACGGTGTCGGTGTTCTTTTTTTCTAAATTTTTAAGTTTTAATTTTTTAAGTGTCAGTTTTCTACTCCTTCATTTATTAAGGCGGCGGAAATGAAACAGGAACTTTACTGGCGTGGGCAGAGCTGTCACTTTGCCCGAGGGGAGGCCACAGGCCAGAAAACCTGGTCTCTGCGTCCTCCCTTTACTGGCTCCTGGAAACTCTCAGGGTCTCATTTGCTGAATGGGGGGTTTGCCGCGCTGTTTGCATCACATGCTGGGTTCAAGACGAGCTCTGCAAAGATTTTCATCCACCTTAACGGTTTCTGGAAGAAGGCAGAGACCCTGGTCCCCCGGGACCAGGAGGCGAAGCGGCTCCCTGGCGGCACCTTTCCTGTCAAGGTCGGGAGATTAAGTCCGGGGCCGGACCCTCTCCGCGACCCACATTAGCGCCGGGGGTGCCTGCCCGCCCGCTGGACTTACATTTCATTTGAGAAAGCGCATTTGATAAAACCGAGGATGAGCTGGGACGGGTATGGTTATAACTGCTGGTAATGAGTGAACAGCTGGCATTGCAGGGCCCCTCTGGCATCTGAAAATGCGGGGCGGGCTTGCCCCGCGCGCACGCTCCGGAGCGCTGGGCCGCTCTAGCCCGGTGCAGAGCTGCAGCTCCAGGGACCTGTGGCCCCGTGAGGACCCGGTGGAGACACTCTGCCCGTGTAACCTCAGATGCCGACACGCCCCTAGTATTTCCACTGTCACGTAAACAAACATCACAAAGGAATTTCCTTGGGTATCTTTTGTTAAGGAGGTAAAGTTTTGAAAAATGTTATGCTATTTGGGAAATAAATCGACCAAGCAAATAGAAACAGAGATTTATGTGCAGGGCATGGGTCGTAAATCTCTAAATCACAATTTACAGGCCGGGAACTTCAAACGGTTATTTGTTATAAGCAAAGCTCACGTGGCCCAGCGTTTGGGGGTAGGAATAATTGTTAGCTTTTTTAGTTAAAAGAACAAACAAAGCTACTTAGAAGTCGGCCAGTCGGCGGCCAGCCCGGAGCTGAGTTGGCTCCCGAGACGCCGCGGACTCCTGGCCCAGAGGCTGTCTCTTGGCCTGGGGTCTTTCTGCGCGACTCCAGACTTGTTGACTCTCTCCTGGTCAGGGGCTGAGGAACGCTGTGCCTCCGACTTCCCTTCAAGGCGTATTGATTTCGAAACAGTTTCTTTGATAAGAGGCAGCTTTTGGAGGGATGGTTATTGCCTCCTTGGAGAAGGATTTTAAAATTATTGCTCTCCTGAGGCTAAACCTGTGTCAAGAAAAGAAGGCACAGACGTGGCTTTGTAGAACCAAGCTGCCTCATCACGCCTCAGGGCCTAAACCTATCAGTCTGATTCTTTATTGGATGACTGCAAATGTCTGGACATAATTCACTATTTCATTAATGCATCTGTTCCATAAACAGCACCTGAGCATCTGCACGGGCCAGGTGTGTGCAGCGCAGGGCAGGTTTTCTGCTGAGGAGGTGACTCTACCCCAAAGCAGTTTGCATTCTCGGGAAACTGAGGCGGTTGATGGTGGCAAGGACCTCCTTCGGGGTCCCCTGGCAGGGCTGTCCCTTCACGGGGGGGGGCCATCCCTTCACACCCTCCCTCTTCCTCCCTGTAGGTGCAGGTGTCCCGCTCCTCACCCACCCGGCGGGACTGTGTATTAGGCCAGCGCAGCACGAGGTGCTTGGCACCTGGTAAATGACTTAACGAATCAATGCCTGAGTTCGGTGACGTATGGGTGCAAAGACGTATCTGCATGTAAGGTATATTTATTGGGAACAAAAAGACGAATCCAAAAAGAACAGGCAAGCAGAGGGGTTAGGAAGTCGGTTCCCTGAATAATCGTGGGGCGTCGGTATGGACTCGGTGACCGTGACGCCAGCGTTCCTCAAGTGAGCTCCTCTGTGAAGCACACCCACGAGGGGCGAGGCCGCGGCTCCAGGCAGGGAAAGCCGACGCCCCCTCCCATCTCGCAAAGACACGTGCCCAGAGGGGCTCCGGCCCGGGAGCAGCGGGGCTGGGGGCGCCTGCGGGCTGAGGCCTGGACCCCATGCCTCCCCCAGCGGAGCCTGCCCTCCCCGCTAATGCTCTGTGATGCCCTCTTTCAGCTCGGGGCCGTCCTCGGCGTGGGGAGTGTGCGGGCACAGAGATTCGGAAGGCCTTCCGGGCTCACGGTCGCGGAGGTGGAGGCACAGATGGGGGGGGGCTGCTTTTGAAACCTCAGTTCGTGGAGTTGAGCTTCATTCTACAAACATTTCTGAGCACCTCCTGGCCGCCCCCAGCCTGGGGAGGTAGACAGTAAACAGCCGACCGGCAGGGTGATAAGACCTCAGCGCAGAGGAGAGCATGAGAATTCCCTCGGGCCCTTTGACTCCATTCTAGAGGCAAAAGACAAGCCTAGAAACAAATACCTTTAGGTTTTACGGGCAGAGCATGAAGACGCAGAGGTCCTTGGGGGATTTTCCAATTTAGAAAGGAAGGGGCAATAAAACAGTCCGTCCGCCTGCCCGGTGCGGTGAAATGACAAGGATCAAAGGGATGGGTCGTCTCTGACACAGCATGGACACCCCAGATGCATCAGAAAGCGGGGGGATCTCCCCGTCCACGCCCTGAATCCCATGGGCACAGATGCAGAGTCCCCACAGAAGCACGGCAGCCTTCACCCCACCTGGCCCCATCTTCACGGGGTCAGCCTCCTGCTGACCTCTGAGCTCTGACTACCAGCTCCTGCCAGGACGCAGGGTTCCGTTCAGGAGTTCCTGACCTGAGCAGCTAGTAAGTCATCCTCAAAGAGAAAGCCTCACCCTTAGAAAGACAAGTCTGTCCCTTTTCGGTTTCCAGGGTACAGGATTGTGCTAAACCATCATAAAGGACTTTAACTGCTGCCAATAAATACTTTTGAACATAGGTTCTCAGGCCGCAGAAGTGTCCCCTCAAAATCTTTACCTTTTCTGACGTTTATTCCTCTCCTCTTATTCTCTTACAAATTGTTACAGATTTATTCCTCGTATACCAATAGCTCTATTTTAACGTTTCTAGATCAAAAGTCAAAGTTCTATGGGAAGAAGTTCCTGATATATTTATTAAGTGAAAAACTTCTTTTAAAACACTTTCATTACCCAGTGTCTCATCTGTAAATACATGCTTCACTATTTGAGAGTTAGGTGCACAAAAATGTCAGCTGTGTGTCGTCTCTGGATTGTGAGACTATAGCCTCCCCCCGCTTCTCTTTCCTCTCTTCTTTGTTTAACTGTACTTTCTAAACTTTTTAGAATGGTTATGATTATTTTGTAAAGATAAAAAAATTAAAGCAAAAACCATTTACTCTGAATTGAAAGAAAATAAATGAAAATCAAAATATACAACAAAGCCTGCCTTTGAATGAGAGGCACCTTTTAAAAATCGTGTACCTTCTTTCATCATTTCTATTGATCATCTTAACATTTTATAGTTATAAATGTTTATAATTTTTCAATCCCAAAGCAAGCTTACAAACTAGACTAAACTCCAAGTCACCTTAATCCTCTTTGGAGCAAAGCATGACTTGAGTTCCGTGACTTGTCTTTCCACCTGTGCTTGGCAAAACTGAGAGAATGCCGCTGACGTTTTACCCTTTATGACCCCAGGAGGCACTTCCCCAACTTTAAGGTACGTGAGAGTCAGGCGGCTCCCGGTTAAGAGGCAGGCAGGCCCGGGGCGGCCCCCGGGGATGCTGGCTGGTGGGCCACGCCGTGCCCCAGCGAGAGCCTGAAGACCGTGAGGTGGCACCTTAGCATGAAAATCGCTTCCCCAGGACCTACAACTTCCCTCTTTTAGTGACAAGCCTGAAATTGTAGAAAGGACGCAAATGACTTGTATACTGTCATTTCCTGACTCAGGCCTTAGAGGCCTTACGAGGTAGTGATCGTTACAGTTTTGAGGTTTGACGTTTGGGGGAGCTGGGTGTGAGCGGTAGCTCGACGCTCACGGGCGGGGAAAGCTTGGGCAGCCACCAAGCTCTCTGAGGCGGGATTTGATCAGAGTCGCTCTCGCGTACACCGTGGGGCGTGCCGTCCAGAGCTGGGAGCCAGGATCATCGTCTCCAGTTACACCGCTGCACGCGTGACCTTGGGTGGCGCACGGCACTGCAGGCTGCGGCGACGTCCTCCTTGGAACAGCACTGGCTGTGACCCCTCCCGTGTTCCACACTCAGTCTGAGGGACACCCCGAGTCACTCTTAACAGGCCGGCTGCCGGTGCCCGGGGTGCGGCCTTTGCAGAAGAGAGTGATGTTGTGGGGGGTGAACCCTACAGCTGCTTCTCTGTGGGGAAGAATACCCGACTTTGCTACGGACCCAGAGATTAAAACAGCAACAGAAGCAACATGGGTGGGCTGAGTGCACTTTCTAAAGTTTTATATAATCATTGCATTGTAATATACCTGTTGCCAGCCTGCTCTTAAAGCCCTAACACACGGTTATTTATAGGTTTGTATTTTGTGAGTAACACGGAGCTCTTTTCATATCCCCTCACCCCACCAGCCCGCGAGGATGTCCACAGAGGAGCCGGGCAGGAGGAAAGATGAGCCTTTTCCCTGCTTGGAGCCAAGCATGATCGAATGGACTGAGCTAATGCAGCTGACTCACGGAGAGCCTCTGGGAAGAATAAGTGGAACAAAATTTGAATGAATAAGCTGAGACCTTTTAAAAACTACTAGCTCTCAAGACACAAAGCATTTTCAAACATGAAGTTAATTTATTATACTATAAAAAGGTAAGGCTGAGTTTAAGCAGATTATCCTACAATTGTGAGTCTTTTCCTGAGCTCCCAAACATCTCAACTTAAAAAAAAAAAATCTGACTTTCCTTTTAAAAATTCTCCTTTTCTATATTCTTCAAAGAAACCCACTCTGGAAAAAAGCATTCCATTCTGGCCACACTTGGACGGTTGCTGAGAGGAGATGTTAAGACGGTGCTTTAGCCTCTGTCTTGGGGTCTTGTAGAGTCTGGGGGACAATGTCCCGCTGAATAAACTGCAGATGAAAAAGACTAACTGGTCCCCAATCGAAGGCATGTGGATCTTGACTTTTAAAATATTTATTTAACACAAACATTTGCAGGCTCGTGAAAAGGCTGCTCTTGATTCCTCTTGACCCCCAGTGACCCCCTCCCAGGGAAGGTTGCTTTCTCCCTCGGGGATGATTAAAACCGGAGAGGCTTTTATTTATTCTTCAGGAGTCTCCACACGGTCACAGAAGTTTTAAAAATTAACCAGGACCCCGACCAGCAGCGCGCGCTCTGCAGAGCCCCCTCTGTACCTTCTGGAGCCCGGCACCATCACAGCGTCTGGAATCACTGGATTGGGGCAAATCAGCCTTCCAGGTCACCTTTTTTTTTTTTTTTTTTTTTTAACATCTTTACTGGACTATAATTGCTTTACAATGGTGTGTTAGTTTCTGCTTTACAACAAAGTAAATCAGTTATACATATACGTATGTCCCCATATCTCTTCCCTCTTGCGTCTCCCTCCCTCCCACCCTCCCTATCCCACCCCTCTAGGTGGTCACAAAGCACCGAGCTGATCTCCCTGTGCTATG
>NC_041223.1:1576697-1617939 GCF_002837175.3 Physeter macrocephalus | reverse complement strand
CCGTGCCACTCTCTCACTTCGTCCCAGCTTACCCTTCCCCCTCCCCGGGTCCTCAAGTCCATTCTCTACATCAGTGTCTTTATTCCTGTCCTGCCCCTAAGTTCTTCAGAACTTTTTTTTTTTAGATTCCATATATACATATATATATGTTAGCATACGGTATTTGTTTTTCTCTTTCTGACTTACTTCACTCTCTATGACAGATTGTATATATGTGCCACATCTTCTTTATCCATTCATCTGTTGATGGACACTTAGGTTGCTTCCATGTCCTGGCTATTGTAAATAGAGCTGCAATGAACATTGTGGTACATGACTCTTTTTGAATTATGGTTTTCTCAGGGTATATGCCCTGGGATTGCTGAGTCATATGGTAGTTCTATTTTTAGTTTTTTAAGGAACCTCCATACTGTTCTCCATAGTGGCTGCATCAATGTACATTCCCACCAACAGTGCAAGAGGGTTCCCTTTTCTCCACACCCTCTCCAGCAGTTATTGTTTCTAGATTTTTTGATGACGGCCATTCTGCAGGTCACCTTCTAAGACTTATTAACGTCTTACAGCCCTTCATGACATTTTCCCTATATTTGCAAATGCAACCTTATTATTTTCTACCAAGAGACTTCTTATGATAAATAAATACAAAGCGTTGTCAATATTTTAAGAGGCCTGAACCTCACACATGGACGTGAATTGTATGTTTCAGTGTTTGGGGCATATGGTACCTGTACCTACCTACATTTCAAGTTTATCTGAGGCCTTACGCCATCCTAAGGGATTATCATAGCTGAAAACCAAAATAAGTCACTGCCGTCATTAAAAAGAAAGCCTAACATATAAACTCTCGTCTTTCTGCATATGTCTCATTCCACAACGAATGTTTGTTTCGCTTCGGGACAGTAAACGTTCTCCCTTTTCCCTTCTCCCTTGTGGGAACATTGTTCTCTTCTCTGTGGACGAAATCTGCAGGATCTGAACAGTCTCTCATAATCTGGGACCAGGAGGATGGATCCGCTGATTCACACTTGAGAACAGTGGCATAATTTAAAAACATATCTGTTTTTCAAATAACAAGATGAATCTTGAAACCCGTTTTCCCTTGTCCACATGCTCATCACTTTTGCAGCTATTTGCATCTCTCCCCGTTGCTGTGTCCAAAATTTCTCTTTAGATATGATCACAGTTAAGTGTAAATTTGTGGTGGGTCTCACTTTCATTGCCCAGCTGTCTGTGTGTTTCTGTAAGTTCCTTAGATTTGCAAATAGAAACTTGTGAAATATTCCATTACGTTGATGAACATACTTCCTTGACTCTTTATCCAATGTGGGGTATTAAGTATTACTATAGAGAAGCCAAAATCACTTTGATAGAAAAGATGTAGGGCTAAAACTGCCAAAGTGAGAAAACAAGAATTTTAAATAAAAACATACCGTCCGACATTCTTTTTACTTGAATTCAATCACCCCACCTCTCTGGGTTAGTGCGGTGACAGTTCTCCTAAAACTCCTGCAGGAATGGGGGCCTCTGGCATCTGACGAACCCCACCCTTGGCTCTTTCTCTCTCCCACTCCCCAGTGTTTTAAATAAAGATTTCCTGTTGGGAATTACTTGAGGCCCACGCACTCACAGCCCAGGAGGCGCACCAACCCGAAGAGTCTGGATGGTTAAATTCAAGTAAAAATACCCTGATGCGGAAGTTGCCCCGATGTTGGCATCCTCCACGTGGTTGGTTACCAGAGCTGGGTCCAGAAGGCACAGCAGATGCTCCGACTTTACTCTGTGCAGAACAGAATAAAATGCTGGACCCCGCAAGCATGAAATAGCTTGGTTTTCAACCTACACCGTAATTTTCTTGATTTCTGTTGCATAGAGAAAACACTCTGACAGCCCAGAACGGCGCTGGAGTTAGTGCGTGATTTCCTATCAGGGCATGCTGACTCTGTTCTGTTCTGTTCTGTGCACCCCACTCCCCAAGCATCCTCAAACAATGTAAATGCCTCTTTACCAAAACAAAACAAGCCACAGTAAAACCCCAGAGAAGCTGTGGAGGGGTTTCCTGTGGGCAAGGCGCCTGGCCCCTGCTGGAGGGAGTCCCTGATGCAGGGACAGAGGCAGGAACACACGATTCCAATCTGGACGTTTGAGTCACCTCACAAAGGCACTGTTCTAAATGCCGAAACTGTCCTCCGCTCCCTTTAGGAGCTGGAAAACCTCTTTCCCTGGAAGTTCAGCCAATTACCTGCTACACCTCTACTTTTCCATTCTGGAGAATTTTCATGGTCGTCTCAGCTTAAAAGCACAGAAACCAGCTAGTTCAATCTCTATTCCACCTGCTGGCGGCTGATAAGAGATCAAACTACAAAGAACTACTGCACTTAGGCTGAAAGACAGTCTCTTTCTCACAGAACGAGTTAACTGCTTAGCTGCTGGGGCAGAGCCAGATCCCAGCTTGGGAACGCTTGAGGTGCAGTGTGTTCTGATTTCTTTTTAGTACCAAAATTTCACATTTTATCATACTTATTTTTTAAAAAGGAAGGAGGTGTGTGAAACCCTCCTTATGCACGAAGCGTAACTTATCTTAAAGCATTCCATGAGATTTAAGTGGCATTACACGCCAAATGGAATGCAGCAAGGAGAAATTTTGTGTTGAATTTCCATAAATCCTGTGTGACCTATGAAACAGCCCCCAGTAAGTCTCCATAGTAGGCTCTTCTGTCAAATTAGCAAGTCTGAGCGGCGGCTGAAGAGGAAGAGGATATTTCTGCGAACCCCTTATTTATATGACAGCAATTTAGACATCGCCGCAATCTTGTCTTTTTTCTTCGGGGACTTGAGTGTAACTAATGAACTGGCCCCGTGTAATGTCCACGACACTTGCTCCGTTTGTTCCCGTTTTCCATGCAAACTCTTTAGCCTGCTCCCCCGCTGCTTTGGGTGAACCTGTCAGCTGGGACCGGTTTGTGTGGCCGCACGGGGCGGAGCCTGGAGCCTGTGCACCTGTGCACCTGCGGGGCCTTTGGGGGCCCCTCCCTCCCTCCCACTGCCGCTTCTCCCCGTGCTTCAGTCCACGTGCACTTTTATAATTTAGGTTGCTTTTCTCCTCGCATGCAGAAAGATACAAGCGTTTTCTTTTTGATGCACCGAGAGGGGGCGGGAGGGCTGTGGCAGGGGTCCCGCTCGGGCCGCTCCTTTGCGCTGTCCGTGTCCCCAGGCCTCGGCCCTGGTTGGGTAGGGGGACAGGGTGCACAGGGTGCAGTGGGCGTCACGACCCCGTGAAGACCCTGGCCCTGGCCTCCGCTGCTGCATCCCGCCTTTTCTGGGTGCCCTTCTGCACGGAACCCACGCTCTGGCACTTCGTTTTTAATCCAGCTGCCTCCGTGAGTCCAAAGGGAGAAGAAACTGTCCTCGGGAGCCTGGGACGTGCCCACTGCATGCCGTTGGCTGTGTTGGCTGAGCCCCCGACCCCGGGCACCGGGAGAGGGCCCCGCGGACACTGCCAGCGCTTGTGGGGATGGGTTCCCTTCCAGCACAAGGCTCCCGGGAGCCTTCTTATCTCCTGCCGGTTCCAGAGCCTGCGCTGCCCCCGAGAACCCCCCATCCTGGAGCCGGGCCCCCGCCCACCCCGTGCCCTCCCAGCTCTGGTCGCTGACGCCTCGCGGGCGGGAACAGTTCTCACGCCAACAGCGGGTCTACTGAGGGGGCACCGCTGCCCTCCCCAATGTCCTCGGGCTGCACAGGACGGCCACCCCCGCCCGGGCATCATTGTGGATTGTTTTTCCTCCTTGGAAAGGTTTAATCTTTAACGTGTATGATGGTCCGAACCAAATCCTGTTTAATCGACCGTTTGACTTAGAAGTCAATCTCCGCCGGGCAGGGTCTGCAAGCAGGTGGCTGAACGCCGAGCCCCGGGGTCCCGAGCCGAAGCCGCCCCGCGTGTGTCGCTTCGCGCCAGCAGACTCTCCGTCACACTGCCCTGCTTCGTGGGGCTTCACTGCCATCGGGACCCAGACCCGCTGGACGGTGTTCACACCACGGGCGCCAGGAACTGCTGAAATACAGGAGGGCCCATCTCGGTGGCCCCGATGGCACCACGGCCGGCGACAGAGAAGCAGAGTGGGACTGGATGGAAAGACAGATTTTGAAGGACAGGCTGATGCTCTGTGGAGGGGCAGTGGCTGTTCCATTAACAAACGCTCCTTTCTGTACAGTGTGGTCAGGCTACCTGCTGGGAAAGCTCCAACCCGAAAAGCTTGCCTTCTTCTTTGCACAGATGCACCCTGAGCCCGAGCTGCGTGGCTGGGTGCTCCTGGGAGGGCCCGCTGAGCAGAGCAGAGCCTGTTTGTGCAGAGACCGAACCCAGGAGAAGGTGGATGCTTCCTGCAGGGCGCAGAGCCCAGAGGGATCCGAGCCAGGAGCCGGTCTCCTGGCTCAGGATCACAGCCCGACTACTGAGGACAGTCCCTAGGCAGGACTGTGCTGAGGGCCCCAGGCCTCCTGTCCGCCAAGCCCCCCCGGCCCCGAGCAGGAGGACAGAAGCAGGCCCGGCACCCCCTCCCCTCAGACTCACCCCGTAGGGCATCGCGATCTCCACTGCACAGCAGTGGAAACTGACGCTGAGAGACAGGATCTTCTCCGGGTGACACTGCAGGAAGCGCAGGGTGTTCGGCTGGGGAGGGAGGATCCCTGTGTGATCGGCAGCTCCTCCTGACAGCTCTGGAAGCGTCTCGGTCCCTTCCAGGGAGGAGGGAGTGTCTTTCCTTTAGTCCACTTCCTACTGTGTCCTCTCTCACCTTCTGCTGGAACAGGCCCCCGTGGTTTCAGAGCGGCCTTGCCTTCCTGGCTGCAGGGTGACAACTCTGGTGGCCCGTAGGCCTGGGGACCGGCCGGGGCCCGGCCCAGACGCCTGGGCAGGAGGGCTCTGTGTGGGGCTGTGGAGACTCCAAGGACAAGGGGCTTTCACGGCTCACCCCGTCCTGGGGCCTCTACAGCCACGGGGTCCCCTATAGTCCCCGGGTCACTATGGTCCCCGTGTCACCTAGAGCCCCAGGTGCCCACTTGTTCTCTGTGATTGTGGTCAGGCCTGAGAGATGACCCCAGGGAGGGACAGCTGGACATTTTCCTTCAGCTCAAAGGGCCTCCAGGGCTGGGCGGATGGACGAGGGGACGTGAGGGGTGACGTGGTCAAGGTTGGCACTGGCCGTCCTGTGTCCACACTACAGAAATTTAGAGACATGTCAAAGCCCTCCTTCTGTCATGATATCATGAAATCCCAGTTTTGAAAGGTTATGTAGTTCGGGTTCATCTCCATCTGATGAATTACAAGAAAATAAGTCCTGAGTTTCTGAAGAAATTGAGCTATTCACTCCAATTATTCTCCACTTTTGAGTACCAGAACTATTACCAAAGATTTGTCTCTTGCTATGTCCTATAAAAGCTTTAAAAATAATGATTAGCTTTGCTTCTAAAAGATGAGTAGGACCCATGGTTGGCATTGCCCTGAGGCAGGTAAAGAAAGAAAGTTTTTAACACATAATGCACGACATTGCGTATCTACTCGCAGCTCAATATTAGAAAGCGAATCTCTGTTTTATGTGTTTATTCCTTACATTTCTTTGGTCTCCTTTGCTGTCCTGATGAATTAGCTCTGTGACGTCTACCCCGTCTGAGCCCCACGTCAAGTGGAGGCCACCACGTGGCACCGGCACACGTTTCATTGGCTTCCATTTCATTGATTTACGCTCCTAATATCTCATACCTTGGGCTAAAATGTTTGCTGATTTTCATTTTGATAAGTTTCTTCCTCTTTTTCAGGCCCCACTACTGAAAGATGACCCAGCAGAAAGCCTCTGTCCCGTAGTGTCTGGGGCTGGGCCTCTTGCTCAGGGCCACGGTCTCATCAGCCACGCCCGGGCCACGGGTCCAGTCCCTTTGTTCTCCTGGTGGCAGACAGACCGGCACCACCTGTCAAGACCACCCCCGTGGCAGGGTCCCCGGAGTGCAAAGGCGGAAGACGGCGGAGGCCCAGAAAGGCGAAGGTACCACCACCGAGCCCTCCCTGCCCATCCAGGCCTGGCGAGCGGACCCTGCCCATCCAGACCTGGCAAGCGGGGGCCCCCCCGCAGGGAGCAGAGACCTCAGCCAACGGGCGGCCGAAGAAGCTCCTACACATGCCGGACCTCTTGGGTCTTGTGTAGAGGTGTTGAGCCTGGGACTCCGTTCCCGTGGACGGGAAAACGTCCCAAGAGGCAGACTCATAACGTGTCGGACATGCATCTGTGTGGAGGCACCTGGCGTCCAGCCCCCGGGGAGCAGAGGCTGCTGTGGAAGAGCAACGGGCCACATTAGCCATGGGCTCCCCCTCCAGAACGTTCTTCGGGTGGGAAAGGGGCTGCCCGTGGTCTTGAGAGCCGCCAGTGTCCACCTGAGACCAGTCAGGGGCCCAGGAGCACCCATGGCCCGCTGGAGAACATGCCCGGGGCCCCCGGGGTGGCGGGGGGGAGCCTGGGGGCCGTGGCGGGGGTGCCGGTCAGCGATGGGCGTCTGCCCCCTGCCCAGCCCAGGGGCTGCCGCGCTCGGACAGCAGCTGTAACGGGGGAGAGCTCGGCTGCCCTCAGGCCCAGTCGGTCCTCCATCTCCTGCCCTCAGTGCGTACTTGGCCCCTTTTTCTACTCTGGAGAGAGGGAAGGCCGAGAACTAGACTACAGTCGTCCTCAAATGGAGAGAGAGCAAACCAGCGGGGGGGTGCGTCTGCTGGGCCCCCAGGGCGGGGGGCCAGGGAACCACGGAGAGGCATCCGGAGCCCCGCCCTGGCCGCCCCAGGCTGCAGCCCCTCTCGCGGTGCCTCGCTTCAGAGTCCTAGGTCCCCCCGGCAGGTCCCCCCGGCAGGCGCCGTCCTGCTCACGGCCCCTCCAGCCCCTCAAGGACTAGGCCGGATCCTCAGCTCACCGGCGCCCCGCAGAGCCCGGGGCGTGAGAGGCTGCGCACGCTTGTGGAGGGGTGGGGCCGCCGTGAAAAGTCTAATGTCCTTCTCGCCCAGTGATTCACCCAGGGAGAAACCTTTGCTCGGGATCATTTGGAATCCATTAGAAGGTGGACGCCATGCGGGCACCCTGAGTACTGGGCACTGAATCTGGAGGGATCTCTTTTCCAGCCAGCTCTAAAAATAACCAGGTGGGATACAACTGGGCCTCACAGATAAACCCTAGAGGCATCTCCGCCGCTTCAAAAGCTGCCTGGCGCTGATTGTAAAAACAGGACGGACGCCTGCTGCGCCGCAGGCAATCAACACCCAGCCCAGTGAGAAACACACACAGAGCGGCCTTTTCACTTCAAAAGAAGCCCCTTAGGGTTATCTGATGTAGACGGCCAATGTGGATTTTTAAAACCTCATCAATATCATTGACTCGGTATGGAAACCCTATTTCTTTTGCACGGTGAACCAACTTGCAAGTATTTCATTATTTTGGTGTACAAATGATAAATATCAGATGCACCTGTACTCAGACCCAGAAACTTACAGGGGGCTCCAAGAAGGCCAAGCCTGGTGACAGCCCTCACCATTTCCTGGGGGGCAGGTACAGCACGTGATCTAAAACTGCTTTTGAAAGTTATATAAAAACTACCAGCATCCTCAATTTGTGAACTAGGAAAATGAGCCTCTGAGAGGTTAAGCGACTTTCCCAAAGTCACACAGCTCCAGGGGCAGCGTCCGCCTCCGATGTCCAGCTTCTCTTTGGCCTGGTGTTGGATTGACTTCCCTCTCTTTGTTTCAGCTTCTAGAAAACTGCTTTTCTCTCTGTTTCCACTTCTAGAAAACTGCTTTTCAGCCTTAACAACCAAGTTGGCGATGACTCAGAAGCTCTCTCAGCAGCTAGAACCCCTGCCCCCTCCAGCGGGTGGGGCCCCGTGTGTGTCCTGCGGGACACACGGAGGCTTCTGGAGTTTAGGAATCAGGTTTGCCTCTTAATAGAACCTGACTTTCAATACCAAGGTCCCACTGTAGGTTTTCAAATCCTGCTTTGGGAGTTACAAGTAGTGCCTCTGGCTGAGGGCGAAGCTGGTGCTAAAGGAAGTTTGAGAGAGGAAAACAAATTAATATATTTGAAAAAGAAAGAACCACGGAAACAAGAGCAGTACTAGCCCTACCGCACAGATAACCCCGGCCAACGTCGCGCGTTTGGTTTAACTTGCTCTTGCAGCTGCTGCGGGTAGGTGCCTGGAGCAGGCTGAGGCCCAGCCAGGACGTGGAGGGCAGGGAGCTCTGAGCGATCACTGGCCAGGCCACGTGCTCAGTCACCACCGGGACGCGGGTGCCCTGCCCATCACCTGCCTCCATCCCGTGTTGCCCTCCCTGCCGCAGGGACTTTTATGCTTGAAGACGGAGACTTGGTGCTGCTTTACCTCCGGCCCCATGTCAGCCACCGACAGAAGGACGCCCCTTTCCTGTAACCTGAGGCCCAGAGAGGCCGTTGCCACCTGAGCACAGATGTGTCCAGAATTCCGGCCCCCCGACAGCACGGCCCTGAGGTTCCGGGACAAATGGCGCCAAGACATGACCTGGTGTGGGTGGGAAGGGGCCAGGAAAGGTCATCCTGGGGGGCGAACTTACACAATCCCTTTCGCAGCTGTGGCCTCCGCCCAGCAGGGGCGAGACAGAATCTGTGGGCGCGTGTACACACACTCGTCAGCCCGCCTGCTGCTGGGACTCTCGTTAGTGCTCCAGACGCTCTGTTCTCATCCTTCGTTGTTTGCCTTAAACACAGCCTCCCGGGAAACAGCGTGGTGGTGGGCATGGGGCAACTCCGACGTTAACTTCTCAACCGAGCGGCTTGGGCTGCCTGACCTCAAGGAGGGTCTCAAGTGAAGTGCCACCGTTCTTCCCTTTCTAATCAAAGCCTGGAGACACACAGGTAGATGTATAGGTAGACACATAGGTAGTTACACAGGGCGATACATAGGTAGACACATAGGTAGTTACACAGGGCGATGCATAGGTAGATATATAGGTAGATACATAGGTAGAGGTGATAACTTGCTTCAAAGTTTTTCTGTTTTTCCTTTACTCGAGTGTATTTCCTTCTTGATTTTAGTTATAACATGTTTATTCACCTGGAGCTAATTTCTGCTTATCACATCCTTGACTTTGACGCATCTGGTACATCAGCAAATGTCATTTGCCCTGCCCTAGTCTTGTTTGCAGATTTAAAATGTCAGCCCACAAGCTGGGGAAGCGAACCTACGGAAAACCAACCCATCCAAAACCTAGCTCGGCTTCATGCCCTGGCGTGGTGAGAGGACAGCCCAGCCTGGGGCCGGGGAGGATGGGCCAGTGGCTCTGCTCCTCTCTGTGGCCATGGGCAAGTCCCGTCACCTCTCCGGCCCTCAGATCTCTTCTGTGGAGTCAAGGGTTGGACTGATGCTCTCTGAGGCGGGGTCAGCACAGCAGTGGACGAAGCAGAAGGAAGTCACAGCACAACCAAGATGGTCACTCAGGAAAGTTCTCCTTACAAGTGGAAGAATTTGCTCCTAGGAATTAGGTTAGAAGAAGACATTTGAAAATGCTCTTTGCTTTTATTTCCCTATTTTCGGAAATACGAAACCTCTGGTCATAAGCAGAAGGGAGTCTGTCAAAAGCTGAAGGAAAACCTCTTTGGGGAAGCTTTCGTCCTGAGAATGGATTATCACACACAGGGGTCAACTCTGTGTGTCAGTCACTGGAAAACGTGTGCTAGACGTGTACTAAGCACCTAGGACAGGACAACACGTGTGCCCAAGAGTCACTGCACGTGAAGTGGATCCCTTGTCTGTGCAGAGGGCCACGGGCTCTGCTGTGGTTTTAGCGCCGTGGTTCTCGCCGGGGGTGAGTATGTGTCCCTGGGAAACGTCTGGAGACATATTCAGAGTCGCGACCATTGGGCGTGGTTAGTGGCCTCTAGCAGGTAGAGGCCAGGGACGCTGCTAAACACCCTCGGTGCGCAGGATCGTACAGCCCCGAACTTTAGCGGTGCCGAGGCTGAAAAACTGGCGAATTAAACCTGGTGACATCCTCACAAAAAGGCGGAATGAGCTGAAGGAACTTCTGCTGCAAAGACAAAGAATTTCTTGGGAGAAGGTATTTTTAAAATTTAAATATATGGCAGAGATCCTAAGAAAATGTGAATGCATGGGAAAATTAAAGAAAAAAGTGAACGGAGAGAAGGAAGAACAGAAGCAAAGGAAAGAAATCTTTACAAAAAAGAGAAGAGGAGGGAGAGAGAGACAGAGAGAGAGAGAGAGAGATTCCCTACAAAGGAAAATAGAGAAGCCACGGACTGTTCATCGGTGAAGCCGTATTTCATGAACTCTAAGGCATCCTCATTTACAAGCAGTATTATTAGTTTATACAATTATAAGATGCTTTTGATTATAAGATATAGTCACATATATCTCAAAATGAGGAAACTGTGACTGTAGAGACCAGGAGGCCGTGACGTGACGGCATGAACTCGGTGAGGGAATGTCACTGTCCGCCTACAAGTCTACATCCAGGTCAGTGATTATCTAAGACTGAGAGTGAAATAAAGACAATTTCAGCCAAACCAAGAGTGAGATCATGAACCCTCAGGGGAAAAACTTCTGAAAGATGTTCATCTGGAGGAAAAAAGACAATGAACCCGAAAGGAAAGAGTGAGTGCGAGAAGCAATGTTGATCAAATACACGGTAAATGCAGTGATTCCAGACAAGACTGGATCACACAAAAGCAATTGTAACGTCTGATGGGGGAGACGTAAACAAGATGGGGCTGAAATGCAGTGACTAACAGCATCCAGGACTCTGGACAAGAAGGGAACGGGTTTAAAGCAGTCTGCATCAAAAAAGAAATCGTTGTTAAATTTAAATTTTCTTAAGCAAGAGTGTATGTCAGAATATGAAGGGTAACCACCGAAATAAGAGAGGTTATAGTTTAATATATATACCTTTTCCAGCTCATAGGCAGAATGAAAAATAAAGTATCAAACTATCATAAAGCAAAGAAGAAAGTATTGTAATTTGAAAACATAAAACATTAGAAACAGATTCAATAAACTCAGTAACTGTAAATGGACCTAATTAGCCATTAATATATGAGGGACAGAACGTGTGTAAAACATAGCGTCACAGAAGGGTTGAAAGTAGACAGATGTAACTAGATCTGTCAGGAAATACAGAGCACAGAGAAACGGGGTTGTGACAATGTGACACTATGAACAGATTTTAAAGAAAGAAGCATTATTAGGGAAGTGAGCCGTCAGCGTGTAGTGATGAAAAGAACCATTCACCAGGAAAAGAAAGTGCTCCGGGGACACTTTACTGACAGCCTTCAACTGTGCACAGCAGAGGGGGAACCAGCAAATCCACAGTCACAGGGCACATGTCACCGTACCTCCTCCAGAGACTCAGGTGATTCAAAGAACTCACTTCTTCATGGAGGCAGGTGAAACCCTGCCCCAGACAGCTGCACATGGAGGGTCTCGGAAAACTGGCCCAAGGCCGCCACAGAGAGGTCTCAACAAACGGGAACCGAAAGCAACAAAACAAAAGAATCCTCGAAGTCAGGTCTACTTCTTGGACTTCACAGTGCATTAGAAATGAATAACAAACAGAAAACACACAAGACGCCTTCTGTCTAGAAGTTTTCAAAGGCCCTCTGAGTAATTCACAGGTCGGAGAAGAAGGAATAATGGAAACTAAGAACGCTGGCCCATTGGCCCCAGGAACACACTGCATCTCAAAGCGGCAGCATTTAGCTAACGTGGTGTGAGACGGAGACTTAGCTGAGCACAGAACATGGGGCCACAGCCCAACCCCAAGGAAAACACAAAGGAGGGAAGGAGAAAAGTGAGAGCAGAGATTAGTGAAATGGAACAGGAAGGGAAAGTCCAGAGTACCAGCACCAATAAAACTGGTTCTTTGGAAACCTGGGTTCTATTGATCCGCCTCTGGCAACGTCCAACAAACAGAAGAATTTTAAAAGACAAAAACAATTTCTCTTTGACAAAATGAATAATATCGCTACACCTCTGGTAGGACTGAACAGGGACAGAAACCAGGGTAAGCAGAAATAAACAGTAACGCAAATAAAGCTAGTGTGGCCCCTTATACAATAATTACGTTTAAAAATCTTAAGGGAAGGGGCTTCCCTGGTGGCGCAGTGGTTGAGAGTCCGCCTGCCGATGCAGGGGACGCGGGTTCGTGCCCCGGTCCGGGAGGATCCCACGTGCCGCGGAGCGGCTGGGCCCGTGAGCCGTGGCCGCTGAGCCTGCGCGTCCGGAGCCTGTGCTCCGCAACGGGAGAGGCCACAGCGGTGAGAGGCCCGCGTACCGCAAAAAAAAAAAAAAAAAATCTTAAGGGAAAAATCATGAACAAATCTATGCTAGCTAGTAAATCTAAACACTTAGATGAAATGGAAAATTTCCTAGTAAAGTATACATTTGCAAGCTGACTCAAAAGGCGATAGAAAACATGACAAGACTTACAAGCATAAAGACAGTGAACCAGCTCTGAAAAATCCACACCCCGTACAACACCCAGGTGATTATACATGTCAGGTCTACCAGCCCTTCAGTGAACGAGGGATTCCTGCCTTTCACACACTGCTTCCTGACATCCAACAAGGTGGAATCCTTCAGAGCATCCCAGGGACTGGAAGAGCATTGGTGTGACAGCCAGACAGGCAGAGCACAAGAGAAGGATTTTATAGACCAATCTCATTTATTGAACACAAGATAGAACCCTGAACAGAATATCAGCAAACTGATTCCAGCAAGGCACTAAAAAAAATCCCATGTAATAATTTCATGTCTCACTTGGCAGAAGTCTGAGTGCTGGTGGGAATGCAGGTGGGTACAGATGAAAAGACACGTGTTGAAGCCATACGGTGGGCATTCCGGAAGTCCTATTCTCTCTCCTTCTGTATATGTTTAAAACTTTCCACAATAAAATGATTTACAAGTGTAAACAAAATCTTCACAGCCAACGTTGTTCATTCCATGCATGCACGATTGGGTTAACATTTTATTAATGCAATTCGTTTTATTGAGAGATTACAGGAGAAAACAACATGATAATCTAAAAAATATTAAAATTTCACACCATTTTTCAATAATATTTGTGTATTCAAATCAGAAGAGAACTTTTCCTTAACCTAAAAATAACGTATTTACCAAAAATCACACAAAAACTGTGAGATATTAGAAAGACTTTCTTTAAAATGAAAAAAGAATGCTCATTAACCTTTTTTCTATTGCTTTCTGGGTGCTGTTTACATGGCCCTGGAGGTCCCAGCGGACAGAGCGATACTAGAAAAACACAGAGAAAATGCAGTGTTAGATTTACAGTCGGTGTTTGCTAGGGAGAAACCCTTCTCTCTCTTGCACCTTTCTCCTCCCCAAACCCTTCCTTCCACGCAGAGGTGACTCCACTGACGAACACTCTTTTGTTAACCATCTGGTCTTGGCCTGTGTTGCATCGGGGGACATGGAGCCCGAAGGTGTCTGCTATGGTCCTCGCTGCCCGCTTGGCACAGAGCAGCCTGTGAGCACAGGACTTGGGGGCCCTCGATGGCGGGGGTTCAAGGTAACGACCCAGTACCTGGGCACTGATGGCCCGAGAGCCCACGCTTTCCTCTCCAACCTGCGCTTTTGTGGAACAAAGGCCACGTGTCCTAAGAACTTCCCTCTGTTAATACTGAAAACGATGCTGGGGAAAGAGGGGAGGGTGGGCGCCCACGGATGCCTTTCCCTTGGGTCTGTCCTCACTCACCAGTGCGCCCGGGAGGGGCTGGGAGCTGTGCACACAGCAGGGTGAACTACAAAATGCAGATTGTATAACTGCAGTAAGTGCCTGCACAGTTAGCATTCTTGTGTTTACCTTAGAAACCCGTTGTACAATATAAACACGAGTGGCCACGTTCATGCTGGTAAGTTAACTTTTTAGTTTTTCCGTACAGGGCATGACATGAAATGGCAAATAAACATCCTGACAAGTTGGAGGGGCCCGTGGAATTGAACAGGGCTCCGAAGTTTTATTTTGCACGAGGCCTGGCTGTCACCTTCCCTGGCCCCTGGGAAGCCATCTGTCCCAGGGTATGTGAGCCCCTCACCTTCCTAAGCCATGTGGTCAGCTAAGTGGTTAGGCCCTAATCCCAGGGAAGGGCCAGCAGTCTGATAACCAGGGGGCAAATCTGCTGATTGGGGGTCCATTATTGGGAAGCCCACTTGTCTGTAGATGTTATATGTTCTCTAATAGCTTTTTCTCAAATAGAGCTGATGCTATTACCTCCGGCTGCTTGGATTTTGACTTATTTTTTAGCTGCTTCAGAACCTGGGTAGGAAAGCAGAGTGTTATTTATTGGGCCCAAACAAACATGACTGGTTTTAGCTGTATACAATCCAGGGCAAATCCCAGAGAAGCCACAGGAAAATTCTTAAAACTAATAAGAGAGTTCAAGAAGATTGCTGAATAAAAGACAAACACAGGTACACACACACATACACACACACACACGCACACACAGCATTCAATAATTATAAAACATAAATTAAAATTCCAATTTCATTTGTAATATTAAAAAAGGTACGTAGTGATAAATGTAACAAAAGTGGGCAAAACTTTAAGGAGGAAATTAAAAAATTTACTGAGATACATAAAATAGACATAAACGGTAAGTGACAGTAAGGCTCTGTCATAAAGATGGCAGTACCCCCCAACTAATCTACACACTTAAATGCAATTCCAAAGAGGATTCTCACAGAGCGTGACAAGGTAACCCTGTGATTCACATGCAAGAATAAAGAGCCCAAATGACCAAGACAACTTTGAAGAAGAAAAGTTGGGATATTGGCCAAATAGTAGAAATCAGCACTTATTAACAGCTGTAGAATTCATCTGTGGCCCTGGGAGGATGGAAGGATGAACAAGGAACAGAACAGATACCCCTCCAGAAGGATACTCCCATGCGTGCTGTGAGGGTACTCAGGGAGCAGAGCTGAGGACGGGGCGGGGGAGAAGACTGGGTTTGTCCATGATAGGGTGAAGTCAACACGGAAGATGGACATGCAAAACTAGGAGAACTTTACACACACACACAGACACAGACACACACACACCAGTGGACTAGAGACCTATGTGGTAAGGCAAAAATTTTAAACTTTTAATAAATATAAAAAGATCTTTGCAATATCATACAAAAGAAGAATTCTATGAATAAGATTTTTAAAAATCCACAAACCATGAGTGAAAAGGTTCACACATTTGTCTACACTGACGTAAAACCTTGTGTTCTGCAAAAAAATCTACAAGCAAAGTTAAAGACCATCCTCAGCTGGGAAGTGACATTTGCAACATCTGTGTCTTATCCGTGACCAAGAATTAGTCTCTAAATTATGAAGACTCCTACATATCAGTGAAAAAAAAAATAGGAAAACGGGGCAAAAGCATATGTACAGGTAATTCACAAAAGGAAGGTGGAAGGCCAATAAAAATAGGAAAAGATGTTCAAGCTCACTTGTAAACAGAGAAACAAGAATTAAAACCCTAACCAAGCACCATTTCATTGCCATCAGATGGGGAATATCACAGAGTCCAGTGACACCAAATCTCGAGGAGGAGTGAGAAAATAGGGAGTCACACGCTCTGCTGGGGGAGTGAAATTTAACCTCTGCCGTCGGTAGAATAACGGCCCCCAAAGATGTCCACGTCCTTGTGCCCGGAGCCTGCGAATACGTCACCTCTCAGGGCAAAGGGGGAATGAAGTGCGCTGGTCTGTAGACCTGAGATGGGAGATGGTTCTGGATCCTCGAGATGGGCCCTATGTCATCACAGGTGTCCTTACAAGTGGACAAGGGGGCAGAGAGAGAGGAAACCAGGGACGGTGGTGTGAGAGGACTCAGCCTGAAGGTGTTGGCTTTGTGGACGCTGGAGCGGCCTTGAGCTGGGGAACGCGGGCACCTCTGGAAGGTGGAAAGGGACTGACTCTGCCCTGGACTCTCTGGAAGGAGCCAGCCCTGCTGACCCCTGGATTGAGCCCCGTGAGATCTATTCAGGACCCAAACCTCCAGGACCTTAAGACAGTCAATCTGTGCTGTTTTAAGCCACCAAATTTGAGGGAAAGGTAACAGAAGCCACAGAAACTCCTGCAACCACTTGGGAAACTCCTGCAACCACTTGGGAAACTCCTGCAACCACTTGCAGAAGCTCCTGCAAAAGCTGTGGCCCTGTCTGCAGGAAGCCCTCCTGCTCACGTGGACAGAAGACAGAAAGGTACTCCCTGGGGCACCGCCGTGGTCCAACCTAACGCCCGCCATCAGAGGAGCGGGCAGGTCAGTTCGGGCCTGGCCAGCGTGGGGGGCCCCCGAGCAGCTCGTGAAGGCCTGGGCCCTGCGCCTCAGCCGCCGGATGTGACCCGAGAACCTTCCATTCTCTCCGAGTCCAGTGGTGGAAGTCGCTGTGGTGCCCGGTGGAGGCTACCGATGAGCCTGATGGGCCTGGCAGCTGTCCAGTGGGCAGCCACGGGCCTGACCTCGGACAAGACGGCCGGGGGGGACCTGGCTCTCCACTCACCCGTTTGCTTTAGATCCTTCAGCTTTCAAAGATGGCGCTGGTGTAAGAGCCCACCTTGTCGACCTCACGGAGTCGTCCTGACGGTCAAAGGAAGACCCTAGGGAAGCAGCGTGTGAACACTTACCGTTCATCATAGACACTTGTTAACAAGAAATAGCAGATAACACACCTCAGCCACGGCCAACGACGCTACAAATCTGAGTTCATATCTCTCCTAACCCAGACAGTTGACATCCTCTCAGCTAACGGCTCCTAAGAATTCTACGAGAAACTCTTTTCCCTAAATTATACGTAAAAGTACAGTCTTCATATTAAACGGGCTTCTCATATCGTCCTGGTTTCCCCAGCCAATCTAGTGGTCGGTTTGGATTTCTACAGCCTCCTGAAGATGTGTGACGGAGGTATACACACAAAGAAGTTAAGTTTCTTGAATGTGTTTTCGTTGCCTTTCCTAACTGTGTATGATCTTTTTCGGGGGAACGTACAAGAGCTCCTGACTAACAGGCTGAAATACAAGCCAACTCTGTGGATCTGCGCATCTCCAGAGCCTAACAATTCCAGTGTTTCCAACAGTTTGAACTGTGGCAAAATGAAAAGATACCTGACAGCAAATAAATGAACAGAAATGAAATTTACAAGAAACTCGACTCCAGGAACTATTACTGTCATCCCCTGAGTTTTGCAGCTTGCAGTGAGGTGAAACCCCTCCCCGAGTCTCAGGATCCCTGCCAGAGTCGGACAAAACAAGTGCTGGTCTGCAGCGTCGAGCAAATCGTGAAGGCTGATCACCCCAAACACAGATGTGTTCGCTTTGCACCCTTAGTGAATTGAGTCCAGAATTTGTCCGCGCACGGCCGTGCGTGGTCGCCACAGGGAGGCATCGCGCCGTCTGCGCGCTCCGCTGCCATCCTTGTAAACGTCCCAGAGGGAGGCTCTGTGTTTTGACGGTTTCTCAGTAACTCGTCTGCGCATCAGACACAAACCTTCCCTGAAGGAAGTTCCTGAGCTACTGCAAGGCTTGATCTCGGAGACCCAGGAAAGCAGCGTAAAAGCAACAGGAACGTCGGGTGTTGTGAAGGGTGGGGAAAGGCTGTTGCCTCTTCCGGGACCAGCAGGATCATACAGATGCTGATTAGATGACGGGGACGATACACTATTTCGCGGAGGACCGGCTGTCCTGCAGACGTGGCTCAGAGAGCTGCTGCTAGGAGTGTTTTGCAAAGTTACGCAGCGGGAGTGCCCGGGCTTTGGTGGCTACCACACCCACTCAGGCAGGGTGGAAATCCTCGCTTAGCCTCTGGGGTCAGCCTGAGTACTTAGTAAATAAGCCCCTTCGCTGTGTGCAGCTCCTCGTCACTGGGGGTTAGAAAGGACTCCATTCACCGCTGACAGCCTAGCGGTTCCCTCGGTTGAGGGGCCAGGAGAGGAAGGGGCTTCCACCGCGCACGCGTGCGGATGCTCGGTGGTCCACGCGAGCCCCCCCGTGCTGGCCTCTGCTCCTCCAGGCTCCAGGTGCGCCCTGTCCTCCTCCTTCTCTGTCAGCAAGGATGCCAACCCGGGACGTGCAGCCGTGACGAGACTGCTGATGGGGATGCTGCCGTGTTAGCAGGGACTGACGCCACTACTGTCACCAAGCGGAGATGCTGCCTCTGTGGCCTGTCACCCAGGAGGCGACGTGCGTCACCGAGACCGAATGTGAAAACCCAGCACGTGTCCCCAGATGGGACGAGGGCACGGAGATGGAGGAAAATAGTTAAGGAAAATGAAGTTAAAGTACAATAGGGTTAATGATTTGTTAACTGTGGCTTTGTTGTGGATTTTATCCTTGGTTAGGAGACCATGGCTGAAGGAAACATAAAAAGGGAAATAAAACGGAATACAAAATAAAAGGGAATAACAAACTAAAAAGGGGGTCAAATTTTAAAGATGGAAAAAGATTCTGATTAGAAATTCTTGTTTCTACAGGGATGTTCCTCTCAGAGATAAGAATATGTTCTTGTTTCAGTGAGAATTCTCATTTCTCACTGGGGCAAATGAACGACACTGGAGAACTCCTGAGCTGTCCTTGGATTCTATGCCACCGTTGCCTCGGTGGCTTCTGCAAGAGACTGCGGGCCCCAGACCACAGAATGGCCACGAGCTGCGTGTCTTGCCACGTGTCCGTCCCTCCGCAGCACCTCTCACCGTGGCGCTGGTCCCCTCCACGGCCCTGCCCGGGTCCCTGGCCGGGGACGGACCTCCTGTCTCTCCTCAGACCCATCTCAGCACAGCTGGGTCACAGGCCTCTCCACACACAAGTCTAGCAGGTTCTCCCGGCTTCGGAGAGACCAAGCACACACCGGTCAGCGGCCAGACCTCCTGTGAACATGAGGCTGGAGCCTCAGCCTCGGCCGCCTGCCCAGAAAGCCAGCTCTCGCCTCGTCTGCAGTAAACATCCCGGGAGTCAGACCCACAGGAAGCCGGCTTTGCAGTCTGCATAGGCCGTCTGTGAGGAAGCTGCACAGGAACAGCTGCAACGATCGGCACCCCCAGCCTGGCAGGACTGACCTACGACTGACAGCTGCCCCACTTTCTGTCCCTGCTTCCAGCTCAGGACCAGCTGAGGACCCCCAAGTGCACCCTCACCCATCTCATCAGAGCCCCACTTGCAGTAACCCTGCCAGCTTCTCCTGCCCCCCTGGCCTCCATCACACCTGCGCCCCCTTTCCCCCAGAAGCTCTCCCGTCCCCCACCTGCCCCAACTCTGCCGGGCGCTAGTGACACTGGTTACTGATGGTGGCCCACCCCCTCTCGCATATGGGCTGGGATCTGGACCCCCTGGGTCCACCCCACCGGGACCACGCAGCCTCCCTCCCACCCCAGCTCCAGGCACCTGCTCAGCCCTGGGTTCCTCTCCCCTCCGCTCCCCCCTCCCCCTCCTCTTCCCTCCTCAGCCCCCCAGCCCAGCCCAGCCCAGCGCAGCCCAGCGCAGCACAGACTCCTCCCAGTTAAACCTCTAACTGCGCTGTCCACACGGAGTCCAAACTCTGCTGCTTCGGGCCCCACTGCACGGGCACTGGCCTCTTTAGGGGCTGCCTGGCCGTCCTTGCTGGTTGCTTATTTTCTCCAGCGAGACACAAAGCTTCCCCAGCGCGGGCGCCCCGTGTTTTCCTGTCACCCCACAGCAGGAGGCGCGGCTCCCGGGACAGTGGGTGCTCAGTGAATGTGTCTGACCAGATGCATGAAGACAGCCTCGGCTGAGTCGCCCAGCTACCCTCCTGGTCATAAGAAAAAGATGCAGGAAGTAAGTTTCTCTTTCCTCCAGTCCTAAGTGCTCTCTCGGCTCTTCTGTGCGTACATAGGGGGCAGCTGTAACAGAACACCATAGACTGGGTGGTTTAATTCACAGGAGTTTAGAGATGGAGGTGCCAGTGGGGTTGGTTTTATTCTTGGCCTGTAGGTACAGCCACGTGGGCCCACATGACCTCTTCCCAGTCCCGCTCGGGGTCCTGCCCTTCTCTTGCCCTAACTGTCTCCCAGGCCCCGCCTCTAAATGCCATCCCACTGGGGGTTAGGGCTTCAACACACGAATTTGGGGGACAAGTACATTCAGTCGGTCATAAAAGATAAACATTCTGTTTCCTCAAATTTTACAATATGATTTGATACAGTAATTGGGGGGTAGCTTCTCTGACATAATGACCCTTTTATTCTCATTCTTATGAATTAGCAATTCTTATATATTTAATTTCTACCTTAGCTTGACTTTGATACTTAGAAAGAACTAGCTTATCCTTTTATATATTTACTTTTTTGATAAAATATTTGTATTTCAATCATGCTGGAAGTTACAAATGCTTTGTAATGATCCCCAATGTCAAATAGTAAATTGTCTTTTTTTTTTTAAAGGCTTTAGGGATGAGGAAATAGCTCATCTGTCTTCAAACGCACATGAAGGGTCACCCATCACCTAATAATCCGCCCCCCCCCCAATGTCACAGCTACCTTCTGCGCAGGGGAGTTTCCTGCTTTATTTTCCCTTCACTCTCAGCAGTTACGACCATATCTGTTCAGAAGAAGAATATGTGAAAAATATAAAATACTCAGGAAAATAAATGGAATGTCTCAATTAATCTTTTTTTCTGCACATTCTGCCCTGGACCTTCTGCCTTCCTTAAATATTTTTCTTCCCTGAATTTGTAGCACCTCACTGGACTGGGGACTGACTCTGCCTTCTTATCACTGATGATCTCAACTTTAACTCTGTGCTTTAAAGTATTTCCCCCGTGGTTCTCGCCACGGAAGACCCCAGCCTGCCTGGCGGTGCCTGGGTGATGCTCACGGTGGGTCAGAGACCCTCGCTGACCGTCTGACCCTCTGGCTGCTCTTTCCCTGCCCACAGCCTCCTCTGCGACCGTGACCTCCTGGCCTGTCCGGTCGCTCGGCTCTGCGGCCTGCGGGGTCCCCTCTGCCTGCCCCTGACAGGAGCCCGACGTGGCCAGCGGGCAGCCCCGGGGTCCATTCTCAACACCTTCGATGTATTTGTCCCGCCAAAGCCGGAGGCATAAACAACCTCACTCTATAAGAGGAAGCAAACCCAGGGAGGTTACGGAGACGGCCCAGCGGGGCCTGAACCCGGGCTGTGTCCTTTGGCTGAATTTGTGGGGAAGCAAAGGCACCTTGCCCCCAGGCAGATGCGAGGACATGGCACCGAGAATTATATTTATTTACCGTAAACCTGCCCGAGAGTAAATGCAAGAGCACCGGTGAGGAAGTAGCTTGGGGCCTTGGGCCGACAGATGTGTGTGTGTGTGTGTGTGTGTGGCGGGGGGGTGGTCTGCAAGGCTGGGGAGAGACCAAGACAGATGGAGGGAGACAGACAGACAGAGCAAGGGAGACAGAGGGAGGGAGGCAGGGAGACTGACCGATTGATGACTGATTTGACATCTTATCACTGAGGGCACTCTCTGTCCGCAGATGCCGCGGTTGCATTTTGCTTGGAGTTTGCACGGGTTGTATGGTTAGTTTGCTTCGTTAGCCTGCTGGTTGCACAGACAGGCCCGGCACCTTCTGGGCGGGGACGCATTCCTGTCTGGTTGTGCTTTGGAAGCCGCTCAGCGGCCCCCTGGCAAATACCGGGTTTGCCATCGCCTCTGGTGCTACACGGTTGAGATTTAGACCATTAAAGAAAATACCCTGTGTACTATCTTCGATCAAAAAACCCCACCACGGGGAGGTTTGACGTTTTCCTCCAAATATCAATGCAGTTTTATAGAAAGCTCAGGAAGACCCTTTCACCTCTGTTAGCAAGCGGATTCCGTGAAGCCCACGTGGGAATTCTATCCAGAGAGACTCAAAGTCTGCTCCGGGCCCTTTGAAATGGTTGCATTTTTGAGACAGAAAGAAAGAGACAGAAAGCAGCCACTCTCCTTCACTTTTGGAAACCTCTGCCCAGGTCAAACAGGTGGACTTCTTTGTTCTAAAATGTTAATCTTTTTAAAATGTCAACCTCTGAAGTGCGTCCTGAAACTAGCTGTTTGTTCCATGAGTATCTAATGTCTAGTATAAGATCTACTACCATTTTAGCTTGTTTTCTTATCGTTTTCCTTCCAAAGTTCCTACCAACTGTGCGTTTAGCCCCAGGGCGGGGCTGTGGCAGTCCAGAGCCCCACGTGGGCTACTGGGGAAGCCGTTCCCCACCTCCCCCATGCCCTCTTTCTACCTCCAGGCCCACAGAAGCAGCTTTGAATAATTCAGGATAAAGCTGCTTTATGAACTGAAGATGTTGCTCTCCGCAGGCAGCTTCCCTGAAAATCCTACCTTCCTGAAAAGTTGGGGGAAATTTCCTTTGAAAAATAAACACCATAAAAGGGTTTCTTTTCAGAAGCACTTTGATGCTCAGTTCAGGAGTGTTGGGAAGAGTGTGGAGTGTACGCATGGGAAATGCATTTTCCCACCTCGGGCGAGAGAGTGGCCACATGATGGGGAAGGCGTGGGGTTTGCTGAGTACCTACTACGTTCCTGAGGGCAGGGAGGCTAAAAGGGAAAGACTGACTTGCAAAGACAAAGGCATAATCGGCTGTTTATTCACGTTGAGGGTTTGACCTGGATTCATGGTCCAACCCAGTTTCCAGAGCACATTTCTTAAAGCGAACGCTTTTGGGGAGAAACTGTTCCAGGCTGGGGTACACCGAGCGCCCAGCCCAAGTGGCACAGGACGGAGGGAAGCAAGCACGGGGCTCACGGCACAGGCAGCTGGGAGGCCGGCGCCCCGACAAATCTGCAATCCCAGAGTTCTGGGTGAAGGTCTCCACTGGGGCCAAGGTGGGGTGACGTGCCCAGAGTCACAGCCTAACCTGTGGGGCGACGCGCCCAGGGACGGGCCCATCATCTCCTCTGAGGGGACTCCTTCGGAAGGGCAGCTTCGGGGAGAAAGCAGAGCGTCCAGATGACACAGACCTGCACGTCTAACACCGTGCGAGGCTGCACCCGTCCTCAGCCACGACAGGCCCCTTTGTGTCTGTGGCTCCCGGGCCCGGATGGGCCCTGCTATCGCCCAGCGACCTCACACCATGGTCATGACCTTCAGGGCGGCCGGCTGGAACCTGCGGATCTTCTTCTTCAGGGCCTTGGAGGCCTTGACGCGGCACAGCCTGGGCACTGGCGGCAGGGGGGGCCTGGAGCTGGCCGGGGCCCGCCGGCTGGAGCTCCCCCCGCCCTGGCCGCCGCCCTCCGAGGTGCTGCCACTGGACTCCCCGTCCCCGAAGCGGTTGGCCGTGTGGTCGCTGGCCTCGTCCCCGCTGCTCTCCGCGACGGTGGAGCGCAAGAGGGGCGCGCCCTCGGCCGAGCGCTCGGAGCCCTCCGACCCGCTCCTGGCTCGGGCGTCCTGGCGGGGCAGCCTGGGCCTGGGTCTGGCGCACACGGGCCGCGGGCCGCCCCCTCTCCGGGCCGCCGGCCTATGGGGCCCCAGGCTGGGGTCCGGGCGGGCCCGGGCTGAGATCTCTACGGAGGACTGCCACCTGCGCTGCTTCCTCCGGGCCTCCCCGCCGGCCGCCACCAGCGGGGCTGCTTCCAAGGGGAACAAGGCGTGAGCTGACGCCTGGTGACCCTCTCGTCGGGCCACCAGCAGGGGGACGAAGAGGGACACGGGGTAGAGGCTGGACTCAGAGCAGGACCGGCCGGGCGCCTCCCTGGCCAGGGTGGGCCTCCTGAGACCACCTCCCGACTCAGGGGGCGGCTGGGGGCCCCCGAGGGCGCCCCACTGAAGCTGCGGCCCCCCAAGCCTCAGCGCCTTGTCGCTGGCCCCCCTCTTGATCTTCACAGGCTTGGCCTTGGGGGGCCCCGCGGGGGAAGCTCCTCTGGCAGCAAAGCGCGGGCGGACGCAGTGTCCGGGGGCCCGAGAGGGGCCCTCCCCGCCCGCCCCCCCGCCCGGCGACCTGCCTCTGCCCGTGCAGCCGTGGAGAGCTGGCTGCTGACCCCGCGAGCAGGGAGCGGGGGCCTGGCCACAGCCCAGCCAGGGGGAGCCTGGACAGGCCTCCCGGTGCACGCAGCCGCGCGAGGGTCTGGGGCCCCCCTCTGGGCGGCTGCTGGGGTGCACGGTGCGCACGAGGGGCACAGGCCCCGGAGGCTCGAGGCTGTCCCCGCGGGCGGCCCCGCCCGGGGCCTCCCCGCCCCCCTCTGCTCTGCCCCGGGCGCACAGCGGCTTCTCCAGGCCACCTTCACTGTCCGCCCTCCGGCCCCCGAGCCCCTGCGGGGATAGGGTCGCCTCCCGTCCTGGGGGTCCGCGCTCACCCACACTGCCCCTCGCGAGGGGCCCTCGGCCCTGCAGTCTCAGCAGCCTCTCTATGTAGGCTCTGGCCGGGCCAGCCTCGAGGACCAGTCCAGTGCGAACGGAGCTCGGACCTGTGGCGCCAGGGAGGGGCTGACGCGGGGGCGAGTGGCCATCGCTCGGCGCTGTCTCCTTGGTCAGAGTGAAGAGGGGGCTCTGCAAAGCCACGGCGTGCAGGGGGCTGGGGTACGGGTACACCTCCCTGCCCCCCTTGGACACCAGGTCACACTGGTACTTGGGGTCCATGCCGCGGCAGAGGAACGAAGTGGCCTTGGGGTGTGCCCTGGCTTTCTGGAGCCCCACTTCAGCCGGCAGGACTTTTTCAAGGTCACCTGGGAAGGAGAAAAAGAACAAAACATAAATAGGGGAAGAAGCAAAGCACAACCCTGGGGCCCGAGGCCCTCCCCCCGGGCAGGACGAGGCCCCGGCCTTGCACGTTCCACGCCTGGCCACGCTGGTGTCCTCTGTACACGTCCCATCACCCGGCTCCCGGCACGCTCCTTCCAGCCACAGCCGAGAAGGTGAGTCCTGGACCCTAACGTTCAGTTCCTGCCCTTGTTCACCGAAGGTGCGGAGGACGCCCAGGGAGATGGGGCGCCGGTGACCACACGGCCATCGGGACAAGGTCTCGGAACAGACCTTCCCTGACGCGTTCACAGGTGTGCAAGAAAGAAAACCCATGGATCCTACCGACCCAGGTCTAGCGTAAGGAGTAAGATGCATCTTTTCCTTTTGGGACACTCTGAAGAAAAAGAAAGGCTCTTCCCTGGCCGGTGGGGGGAACCGCATGTGAACTGAACTCTCTTGACGTCCACTTGCGGCGCTGCTCCCCCGCTAGTCCCCGGCGGCGGCCACGAGGGCCGTGGAAGGGTGTGAACGGATGTTCATTTTAAATAAGACGAGAAGCCTTTTATTGCAACAGCCCTGCTACAAGGAACACAGGTGGGCGTTTGATGCCTACTTCCATCCAAAACCCAAAAAAGCCCACAGAAAATATGGGGCTTGGGTACCATCCCCCGTCCTTGTCCTTGTGTGGGCTGGGGAGCCGCCCCCCGCTCCGTGTATGGGGCTCGGGAACCGTCCCCCCGCAATGTACGGGGCTCTGGAGCCGCCCCACCTGGGATGGGGCTCGGGAGCCGCCCCACCTGGGATGGGGCTCGGGAGCCGCCCCACCTGGGATGGGGCTCGGGAGCCGCCCCACCTGGGATGGGGCTCGGGAGCCGCCCCACCTGGGATGGGGCTCGGGAGCCGCCCCACCTGGGATGGGGCTCGGGAGCCGCCCCACCTGGGATGGGGCTCGGGAGCCGCCCCACCTGGGATGGGGCTCGGGAGCCGCCCCACCTGGGATGGGGCTCGGGAGCCGCCCCACCTGGGATGGGGCTCGGGAGCCGCCCCACCTGGGATGGGGCTCGGGAGCCGCCCCACCTGGGATGGGGCTCGGGAGCCGCCCCACCTGGGATGGGGCTCGGGAGCCGCCCCACCTGGGATGGGGCTCGGGAGCCGCCCCACCTGGGATGGGGCTCGGGAGCCGCCCCACCTGGGATGGGGCTCGGGAGCCGCCCCACCTGGGATGGGGCTCGGGAGCCGCCCCACCTGGGATGGGGCTCGGGAGCCGCCCCACCTGGGATGGGGCTCGGGAGCCGCCCCACCTGGGATGGGGCTCGGGAGCCGCCCCACCTGGGATGGGGCTCGGGAGCCGCCCCACCTGGGATGGGGCTCGGGAGCCGCCCCACCTGGGATGGGGCTCGGGAGCCGCCCCACCTGGGATGGGGCTCGGGAGCCGCCCCACCTGGGATGGGGCTCGGGAGCCGCCCCACCTGGGATGGGGCTCGGGAGCCGCCCCACCTGGGATGGGGCTCGGGAGCCGCCCCACCTGGGATGGGGCTCGGGAGCCGCCCCACCTGGGATGGGGCTCGGGAGCCGCCCCACCTGGGATGGGGCTCGGGAGCCGCCCCACCTGGGATGGGGCTCGGGAGCCGCCCCACCTGGGATGGGGCTCGGGAGCCGCCCCACCTGGGATGGGGCTCGGGAGCCGCCCCACCTGGGATGGGGCTCGGGAGCCGCCCCACCTGGGATGGGGCTCGGGAGCCGCCCCACCTGGGATGGGGCTCGGGAGCCGCCCCACCTGGGATGGGGCTCGGGAGCCGCCCCACCTGGGATGGGGCTCGGGAGCCGCCCCACCTGGGATGGGGCTCGGGAGCCGCCCCACCTGGGATGGGGCTCGGGAGCCGCCCCACCTGGGATGGGGCTCGGGAGCCGCCCCACCTGGGATGGGGCTCGGGAACCGCCCCCCCCTCGGTGTACGGGGCTCGGGAGCCGCCCCCCCTCGGTGTTCGGGGCTCGGGAACCGCCCCACCTGGGATGGGGCTCGGCCATCGCTCGGCGCTGTCTCCTTGGTCAGAGTGAAGAGGGGGCTCTGCAAAGCCACGGCGTGCAGGGGGCTGGGGTACGGGTACACCTCCCTGCCCCCCTTGGACACCAGGTCACACTGGTACTTGGGGTCCATGCCGCGGCAGAGGAACGAAGTGGCCTTGGGGTGTGCCCTGGCTTTCTGGAGCCCCACTTCAGCCGGCAGGACTTTTTCAAGGTCACCTGGGAAGGAGAAAAAGAACAAAACATAAATAGGGGAAGAAGCAAAGCACAACCCTGGGGCCCGAGGCCCTCCCCCCGGGCAGGACGAGGCCCCGGCCTTGCACGTTCCACGCCTGGCCACGCTGGTGTCCTCTGTACACGTCCCATCACCCGGCTCCCGGCACGCTCCTTCCAGCCACAGCCGAGAAGGTGAGTCCTGGACCCTAACGTTCAGTTCCTGCCCTTGTTCCCCGAAGGTGCGGAGGACGCCCAGGGAGATGGGGCGCCGGTGACCACACGGCCATCGGGACAAGGTCTCGGAACAGACCTTCCCTGACGCGTTCACAGGTGTGCAAGAAAGAAAACCCATGGATCCTACCGACCCAGGTCTAGCGTAAGGAGTAAGATGCATCTTTTCCTTTTGGGACACTCTGAAGAAAAAGAAAGGCTCTTCCCTGGCCGGTGGGGGGAACCACATGTGAACTGAACTCTCTTGACGTCCACTTGCGGCGCTGCTCCCCCGCTAGTCCCCGGCGGCGGCCACGAGGGCCGTGGAAGGGTGTGAACGGATGTTCATTTTAAATAAGACGAGAAGCCTTTTATTGCAACAGCCCTGCTACAAGGAACACAGGTGGGCGTTTGATGCCTACTTCCATCCAAAACCCAAAAAAGCCCACAGAAAATATGGGGCTTGGGTACCATCCCCCGTCCTTGTCCTTGTGTGGGCTGGGGAGCCGCCCCCCGCTCCGTGTATGGGGCTCGGGAACCGCCCCCCCGCAATGTACGGGGCTCTGGAGCCGCCCCACCTGGGATGGGGCTCGGGAGCCGCCCCCCCCCTCGGTGTTCGGGGCTCGGGAACCGCCCCACCTGGGATGGGGCTCGGGAGCCGCCCCCCCTCGGTGTACGGGGCTCGGGAGCCGCCCCACCTGGGATGGGGCTCGGGAACCGCCCCCCCTCGGTGTACGGGGCTCGGGAGCCGCCCCCCCTCGGTGTACGGGGCTCGGGAGCCGCCCCCCCTCGGTGTACGGGGCTCGGGAGCCGCCCCCCCTCGGTGTTCGGGGCTCGGGAGCCGCCCCACCTGGGATGGGGCTCGGCGCCGCCCCTGCCCCCCCTTACCTGTGGACACCGGGCGGGGCCGGGACTCGCCTTGCAGCAGCTGGCCGGCGCCCCCCTCACTGGCCTGGGGCTCCCACGCAGGCAGGGGGACCCCACACACGGTGGTCTCATCTGCTGACCGGGGCCGGCAGTCCCCCGCGCCGGGCCTGGCCTTCGGGGTGGCGGGCAGCACAGCGCCCAGCGAGGAGGACACGCGGTCACTGCACACGGACGTGCAGGAGGTGGACAGGGAGCCGCCGTCGCTCAGCTCGTAGAAGCCTGCGCGGGGCACAGAGGCTGTGGGTGTGGTGTGCGGAGCCCTGCGCTGAGGGGCTGCGGGGTCTCAGGGAAGCGGGCCTGGGGGTGGGGAGGTGCCGGGGCCGGAAGGCCGAGCACGTGTGTGTCCCCCCCCGCCCCCCCCCCCCGTCTCCTGTTGCCACCACCTGCTCGTCCCTCTCCTGGGCGAGTGGCTCAACGTCCCCGCGTGTGACCACCGGCTTCCAGCCCCGCCCCTCCTCGGCCCGCCAAGCTCAGCTGAGGCGGCCACCAGAGAAGGGGCAGCGTTTGGGGAGGTCCCCCGGCCCGGCCCTGCTACATGATTGACAACCCAGACCGTGACAGGATTTTGCAAACTGGAAAAAGGAGGAAGACACAGCAGAGAACACTGTACTTGGGAAGGCGCTGGTCTCCTGGGTTTGCCGTCTGAGCTGCTGTCTGAGCCTGGAATCTGGAGAGAAAAAGCCCACGTGCCCAGGACCATGAAGGTCAGAACGACCCTAAGCATCGCTACGTGACCTTGAAAGGAGGGCGCACAGGGCCGCAGGGGAGGAAACTGTACTGATTTTCGACCGTAGACTTAAAAAACTACTTTTGCTGTCACATAAAAGTTATTATTTACAGTCTCCATGTGGATTCAACATAAACAGAACCCAGAATCTGTCTCAGTCCAGAGACACGTGAGAAACTCATGGGTTTTTTTCCATCAAAAGCAATATTTTTCCAATTAAACAACGAATATGTATCCACCCACGCTCTCCCTCTCTCTCCCCATTTTCCCAAGCGCATTTAAATAAAAGTATTTCATCTTCAGTATCCTCCAATAACGGGCTCTTTCAGGCTTGCGCACAGCTCCTGACCCTCTGGTGGCCTGAGCGCAGAGGCGGGTTCACCGTGTCAGCCCTGCCGGGCAGTGCCGCTCCCTGGGGTGAGGGACGGATGGTCCAGGGCCCGAGTGGGCGCCATACCCGAGCTGGGCCTGCTGTCGCTGTCCGGGGCCTCGCTGGAGGTTCTGCGCACGTCCAGCTGCAGCTCGCTGATCTGCTGGTCCAGCTGGTCCAAGTGGGTTTTCAGGCCGACGTCCTGAAGTCTTAAACGGTTCTCAGAAGGAAAAGAGGGAGACATAAAACCGCTCTGTGTACAGAACTGGAAACTGGAGGCTCCACGTGAAGCCACGTCACACATACACCTTAACTCCCCAAACCCACAGACCAGCTCCCACCTGACAGCTCCCGCCTCCCGCACCCCGAACACCATCTCTAGGACCCCTCCCGCCTCCAGCCTGTCTTCCCAAGTGCAGACTTTCCTTTGCCAGCAATTTTCAATTAGACATTTCGTTATAAGAATACGGAGTAATACAGCTCATGGGAGTGGAATGAGGACCCCAAACGGCCAAGGACACCCCCTCTGGCAGGAGCCACCGATAATATTTTCAATGTCTTTTTCCATCTACGTCAGGATCTGCTTTTGCAGGCTCGCGCCTCGTGGACCTTGCGTTTGGTGCCTGTATCGCCCCGTTCCTTCAACCGCAGCCCGTCCGCGGCACCTGGGGAGGGCTGAGCTTTGGGCTCTTAAGGGGGACAGGAAAGTCCCCAGGAGAGAAAAAGGCCCTGCCTCTGCAGAGTCTCAGCTCCCGTATCACAGGTGGCATTTTGAAGGGTTACGGTTTTGTAGGGCTTTCAGGGAGGAGGGAGGGACGCTGCAAGAGGAAAGAGCCCAGCGCCTGGGATCGGCGCAGCCTGCACTCCTGCCCCAGGAGGCAGGACCTCTCTGCTCTCAGGGTCCGCGTCTCAACTCTGTCCTCTGGGGCTCTAGCTTCTCCAGGCCTCAGCTTCCCTGGCTGTGAAACGGGTTACTGTGAGTGTCCACCACACATCTGTGTGTGTATATCATGTAATATACATACAGCACATGCACGTGGTTAATGCTCACAATATACATTCACGCACATACACACACGTGAATCATGTGTCTGTAAAACAACACTGTTTCATAAATGCTGACTTCCCTCCTTCAGTGATAAAACTTCACCTTGTTTTCAAGGTCCATTACCTAAATTTCTCGTTTTGATTAGCAATGAAGTTTAAGGCAAATAGTTAATGAATGGGATTATGCTGGTCACCCTGTTGGAGAAAATGATCAATTGTGTTTCAAATTCTCATATAGGAAATGAGGAATTACTTCCGTAGCTTCGATAATCTGAGAAGTCAGCCCAGGAGGGAAGCAGGTGGCGGTAATTTCTGATTCTTATGGGAGAACCACACTGGCGCAAACTGTTCCCATACCACCGGGGGCAGGGGCCGAGGGCCCAGCACGTGGTGAGTGACAGACCGCCACGCCCAAATCCACTTTCCTCAGGACCCAGTACAAGGGTCTCGGAACAGCCTCCAAGTTTTGTAGCAAGAGAGTCTCCCAGCCTCATGCAATAGTATCTGTAAACGTAACACTGCAAAAAAACAGTTTAATCAAAACGTACACACCCGGGACCACCCAGAGTAGCCTGAACATCCTGGCACGTTTTCACAAAGGGAAACGCTCCCCAGGTGGACGGCACCACCTGACAGCCGGAGCGGCGGGGGCAGCAAAGGTGGGCTCCCGGCCCATCGCTATCCAAGTAAAAAACACTTAGACAAACGAAGGGAATTTTTACTGCAAATGACTTTTCTTCGAATGTCGTAAAATGAGACCACGGTACTGGCAGAGTTCAGTTCCTCTGTTCGACCACACTTCGACGTTTAAAAACATGGATTTGACCCCTTCTCTTCCAAATCACGATGTCCTCTTTCTTCTGAAGGGGGACCTCTCTGGATTCCATAGTTGGCTTCTCTCCTCCCTCTCCACTCCCCCTCCCCCCCAAAAAGTGACCCTGGCGTGTTTGTGCTGGAATAATTGCTGTGTGATTAATGTTTGCCCAGCCCGGCCTGCAGCCGGTGGCTTCTGATTAGTGCCGAGGGGCACAGCCACGCAGGCCCCCGGGTGCCCTCCGATGATTACTGCGTCCCCAGGACCCCGCTGCATGGCGACAGGGCTTTGTCACCCGGGATTGGCACTGTCCTCCGCAACCCTTGCCCCGTCCCTCGCTGGGGGGCTTTATGTCTCTGCTTTTCATTAACGCCTCGGTCTCTAACTCTGTGCTAAGTCAGAGGTTCCTCATGGCACCGGGACTGAGCATAACCCACTGCGGAGCCAGGCACAGGGCATCGACTTCCATGTGTGTCTGCAGGGCCGAGTAAATGTGACTGCTGTGTCACACGGGTTCCCCCCGGAGCAGCGAGCCGGTCGGTGCGGCCACCAGCCCTCCCTACTCACCGCAGGCCTTCAGGCTCAGGGGCAGGGCAGCGCATCCTGTCTGAATCCCCTGAACCTGGGCGAGGGGCAGGGGGTCCGGTGTAAGGGAGAGCACAGCCCGGCTCCCAGGAGCTGGGAGCCCCGGGGCACCCGTGCAGACCCCAGGGCTCCCTGCCACACCCGTTAACTCAGACTCTAGGGCACGCCTGGGAATCTGCATGTTGACAAGCTACCCCGGGACCAATTTTTTATGACCACAAAAGTTTGTGAACTTCTACCCAGGGAATGCCATTCAAAACAAATATCGGGCTTGGCCCTTTCTTCGAGATGTTGATTTTACATAAAAGACGGATCCGATTTCCACTTGCTTTGCCCTTTTGCTCCCCGTCTACAATTCGGCTTTCCAGGCTTCTCAAACCTTTACGGCAGATTCAGAGGACAAAAATGAAAAACGTCCCAAAGTTCAGGATACAGAGATGGCATGTAAAACACCTCCGTTCTTTCCTTGAAAGCTGAGAACAGGCCCGGGAAGCATTTTCCGCATGAGTTCCAGGGCACTTCAAGTGCCCTGTGGGTGGGTAAATGTTACTACCTAGCTTGAAAAGAGGTCCTTCAAAGGACCAGGGTCACAGATTAGCCTCGGGGATAACAAGCACTAGTGCCGCAGAAGGAAGCCTTGCCCAGCCCCGTGGATGCCTCCCCCTCCTCTGTGACCCTGAGCGAGTTCGTTCCCCTGAGAGGTCACGGAGCAAGCATGGTCGGTCCAGGGAAAATACCAGACGTCGTGATTACAGCTGCAGAGTCAGACCCTCAGCTCCTGCAGAGCTTAATGCCGGCACCTGCCAGGGAGGAGGCGCTGCTGCCACTCAGGGTCAGGGCAAGTCGTGACCAGCAAAACAACCACCGGGAAATTCTCCAGCACCAGTTTCCCTGCAGGTCCCCAGAGCCTTTCCTCACATCCCACCTGGGGTGCCCGCTGGCGCCTCCTGGTGGGAGATGGAGCTTCCAGGCTCCTCTGGGGCGCCCAAATCTTTCCACGTCCGTGTGGCTGGGAACGAAACCCTTCTAAAAATGGGAATGGCAGCCTCTTCTCGGGGAATGACAATCTCCCCGGAAGGCGCAGACAGGTGAGCACAGGACCGGCCAAACAGTAAGGGCTGCTTTGGTCAGAGGGCATGGGGGTTTCATTAGCTGAGGAATCTAGAACGTGGAGATAGTAAATACTGAAATCATCTTCCGCTTTGCTACAGCAGTAAAACTTGCTCATTTATTTATTCAACAAATACTAAGCACCTACTGCGCGCTTCCTGTTGTGCCTTTAGACGCGGCATTTAAAAAGGTGTAGCTCGTTCGTTCTGGTAAGTGTTAATGTGATGACTTCTCCTAATTGCAGTTTAAATCCCCCAGAACATCTGTGGGACAAAGCTGCTGAGGGTCAGATAAAAGTTCTTCCTGTCTCCACACCTGAATGGTGACCCATGCCCCTGTTAACCCCAGGGTGTGGGTAGGAGGGGCCCCCATTAGACGCGAGGTACTGAAGTGTGAGCCTGGGGCTGGAGATGAAGGCCTTTTGATTGTACCCTGCATCATAGGGCTAGGATCACTCCTAATTTTTTCTCTGTAAGAAAAATGTGAACGTGTTAATCGCTGGGCTGGTGTCACACACATTCAATTATTCTTCTCTTTTGATCACATAATCTGTGCCAAGAACAAAGTTTCAAGACAAAGGGTGCGTGTTCCTTCTGGCCCCCACATTAAAAAATAAGTAAATAAAACAAACAAAAAAAAACCTGTTTGATCTTCTCTCCCAAAAGCCTACCCGTAATTAGAGGCTGAGTACTCACAAGTCTGATTTGTATATTACTTAAGCCAAGTTAATCATCAACTGGGTTCTAGCTCCCCCGAAAGAACAATTCACAGCAGCATCGCAAAGCTCCTTCCTGTCACAAGCATGTCATGCATATTTGCAGGCTGTGTGTGCCTCTCCGAGCTTCAGTGAAAGGTAGGATGTGTCTGGGTGCACGCACACCCCCACCCCCCACAGGTAAGCTAAACCTGCAGCTATGACTGGATTAGACGGGGGGTGAGAAGCCTATGAAAGTTCCACTCGGTAACTAGCTCCTTCCTTTGCATAGCAGCCGTGGAATCACAGGAGGAGAGGCTGCACAGTTAGGGCCCCCCCTTGTCATGTGGGAAGAGAGCAGGAGTCCTGGGCCACATCTTAAGACGCTGAGCTTCCCGATTCTCCAATCCAGAAGCAGCTAACAAATCATTGACACGACTGCGCTAAGCTGATAGCAAAGCAGCAGCTTCATCCAGGCTACTTTGTTAAGACAGCAACCTTTAAACAGGGCAGATTTAATTTCTCATTTAAAAGACATTCCACCTGGAGTCCTACAGTCAACTCTACCAAATAGACATCTTTCTATACAGCCTTCTAATTTTTCCTTTAAAAAATACTGCAACCCTGCAAAAACTCTTGAGTTTTTTCCAATACATGAGATGAAACCATACATCGGATAAATAACCGAGGCAGTCACCTGACGAGTGTCTTCAGTGGTACAAAAGGGACCCGCGTTTGGAGGAGGAGAGAGGGGGAGAAGGCCGTTGGGAAAGCAGGCCCAGGAGGCCCAGTGGGGTTCCACCGCCCCTGCGTTCAGAGGACACACCTCTTTTCATAGGTCGGGTTACATTTTAAAGTCGGAGAGGCCCTCATGGGATACATGCTCTCCCCAACACCTCATTACAGTGACACGACCCCAGAGCTCAACCTGAACACGTCACTGGGGACAAGTCGGGGGACACTTGGCACTGCTGTCCCCAGACCCGCGCAGCAGGGGGAGGCTGGCCCCGGGAGTAGGACACCAGGACCCCAAGGAGCCCCCAGCAGGGGACCCGATTTAATGCGTTCTTACCAGCAAAACTCCAACCAACAGGAATACATCCTAAAGTCTGTCTGCGCCGGGAAGGAGGCAGAGCCGGGCGCAGCCCCGATGCGCGGCTCGGCGCGGGCGGCCCGGCCGGGCTGCTTTCAGGGCCCGGATGCCTAGCCTCGCGCCTCGGGCCTCCGCGTCCCTCTCATTCGGGACCGAGCTGCGTCCTTTGAAATCGCCGAGGGTGCTCCCCGATCGCTCGGGCGGCCCGTCCGCCCGCTGCCTTTCGGGTGGACCGGGTTCCCGCGGCCCCGCGCGCCCGGAGCAGCCCCGCGACCCCCGCACGCGCTCCTTACCAGCTGCTCCTGCAGCGCCGCCAGCGCCGCCTCCAGCCGCAGCTCGTGGGCGCGGGGGCCGCGGGGGGCGGCGGGCCCGGGCGGGGGCTGCACGGCCAGGGCGCCCCACACGCGCGCCTGCTGCCTGGCGCGGAGTCCCTGCAGCTCGTGCAGCCCCGCGAGGGCCGCGCGCAGCCTGGCGCCCACCCTGCGGCGGTCCCAGCCCGCGGGCCCCGGCGGGCCGCCCGGCGCCCACATCCCGCGCTCCACCCGCGCGGCTGCCCGGAGCCTCCCCGGCCTCCGAGCGGCGCCGGGCGGTGCGCGCGGCCTCCGCGCCGCCTCTCCCCGCCCCCGGCCCGCGGGTCGCCGAGGCGGGGTGGGACCTATCGGTGGCCGCGGAGGCGGTGTCTGCACACGCCCCGGGGTCACAGCGGCCGCCCCCGGGCCCGCCCCGTCGGCGGAGCCCCACGCCCTTGGGGACCCGGGCCGCGCGCTCCGGGGCGCCCGGAAGGCGCGCGGTGACCCTCGGAGGGGACCCGAGGGAAGGAGGAGCCGGGTGGGCGTGGGTGAAGGGGCGGAAGCGGACCAAACACGGAGGAAGGTCTTGTTCAGGTTAAAAGCAATGTTTTCAAGGTAAATTATTGGATAGGTAGGTCCCCATTGTAAGGACTGTGTTACCGCTATAAACTCACTAGCACTTCGAAAATACCCCACTTTTCCTGGAAACCTCAGCTTGTCTTTTTTTCCTTTTTTTTTAAAATAATAGTAGCTTTACTGAGATATAATTCACATACCATTTGATTCCCCTGTTTAACACGTACAATCCGATGGTCCCTTCGTATTGTATATTCACCAAGTTGTGCAACTATCACCACAATCAATTTTATAACACTTTTACCACCCCCCAAAGAAGCTCTGTGCCCCTTAGCGGTCACCCTCCATTTCCCCGCTGCACCCAGCACTAAGCTGCCTCTTTGGGAGGTTTTATATGAATAGAATCACACAATAAGTGGCCTTTTAGGACTGGCTTCTTTTACTGAGCATATTTTCAAGGTTCGTCCACGTTGTAGCAAGTATCAGTACTTCACTCTTTTTTATTGGTAAATAATGTTCTGTTGTATGGCAGGACCATTTTTTATTTATCCTTTTATTCCTTAACGGGTTATTTCCACTTTCTGACTATTACGAATAGTGCTGCTGCTATGGCTGTTCATGTACAAGGTTTTGTGTAGAAATATGTTTTCATTTCTCTTGGGTGTTTACCTAAGAGTGGAATTGCTGGCTCATAGGTAACTTCTGTGTTTAATCTTTTGAGGAACAGCCAGACTGCTTCCCAAAGTGGCTGCACCGTTTTACGTTCCCACCAGCACTGCATGAAGGCTCCAAATGCTTCACACCCTCACCAGCATTCGTCTTTTTGGTCTTAGCCATTCCAGTATGTAGGAAGTGGTATCCCATTGTGATTTTGATTTCCATTTCCCTGATGACCAGTGATGCTGGTATCTTTCCATGCACTTATTGGCTATTTGTGTGTCTTCTTTAGAGAAATGTCTGTTCAGATCATTTGCCTATTTATTAAAACTGGGTTGTCTTTTTATTACTGAGATTGTAAATATTCTTTGTGTATTCTAGATACAATTCCATTATCAGGTATATGGTTTGAGAATATTTTGTTCACTCTGTGGGGTATCCTTTCACTTTCTTGATGATGTACTTTGCAGCAAAAAGTTTTAAATTTTGATTAAGTCCAATTTATCTATTTTTCTTTTGTTTCCTGTACTTTTGGTGTCATATCTAAGAAACCATTGCCTAATCCAAGGTCGAAGATTACTTCTGTGCTTTTTTCTAAGATTTAAAAAAATAGTTTTAGTGCTTACGCTTAAGTGTTTGATCCGTTTTTAGTTAAGTTTTGTATAGGATGTGAGGTAGGGGTCCAACTTAATTTTTGTATATGATGTGAGGTAGGGGTCCAACTTCATTTTTAAACGTGTGGGTATTCAGTTTTCGCAGAACCATTTGTTGCAAAGACAATTCTTTCCCCATTAAATTGTCTTGGGACATTTGTTGAAAATCAGTTGATTCAGAAAAATCAATTTCTGGATTCTCCATTCTATTTCGCTGGTGTATATGTCTATCCTTATGCCAATTCCATATCGTTTTGGTTACTGTAGCTTTGTAGTAAGTTTTAAAGTCAGGAAATGTGAGTCATCCAACTCTGTTCTTTTTCAAGACTGTTTTGGCTATTCAGGCTCCCTTGCATTTCCACATGAATTTTAAGATCAGCTTGTCAATTTCTGCAAAGAAGGCAGCTGGGATTTTGATGGAGATTGCAGAGGAATCTGTCAATTGATTGGAGAAGTATTGCTACCTTAAGGTTGAGACGTCTGAACCATAAACGTGGGATGTTTTCCATTTGTTTAGGCCTTCTTCAATTAACAGTGTTCTGTAGTTTTCAGTGTACAAGTCTTGCACTTCTTTTGTTAAATTTATTTCTAAACATTTTATTCTTTTTCAAATTATTGTAAATGGAAGTGTTTTTCAATTTCATTTTCAGAATATTCATTGCTAGTGTATAGAAATAAGTAACTGCTTTTTGTATATTGATCTAAGCAAACATTGAATTTTTTATTAGTTCTAATGGATTTTTAGTGGATTCCTTTGCATTTTAAAAAATTTTCAAGATCACGTCATCTGGAAATAGATATTTTCACTTCTTACTTTTGTATTTGGATGCTTCTAAATTCTTTTTCTTGCCTTATTGCTCTGCCTAGAACTTCCAGTACATGTTGAATAGAAGTGGTGAGAACAGGCATCCTTGCCTTTTTCCTGTTCTTGGGGTGGAGGGAGGAGCATTCAGCCTTTAACTATTGAGTATGATGTTAGCTGCAGGTTTTTCTTTAGATGCCTTTTATCAGAACGAGGAAGTTTCTTTTGATTCCTAGTTTCTTGAGTGTGTGTATCATTGAGTTTTTCGGGTTATTTTATGTTTCTTATGTGTTTTCCTTGGTTGTCTGTACTTGTCTTATCTAATATTGAGAAAAAGCATGAGACTGAGACTTAAGAGGCCTCAGTTCCAACCTCTTTTGCCTTCGGTTTTCTCAACTATATAATGAGTGTATTGAAGATTGCTGGTGCTGCTTTTTTTAAGTAAAAAAATTTATGATTCCTCCTTACGTTTTCTTCCAAAGAGAGATTTAGAGAGGGAGAGACTGGATATGATCCCTTTATTGGTTATCTCTCTTCTCTCCATCTATGACTCTCTTAATGGTGTCTTTTGGAGAACAGAGGTTCTTAATTTTTATGGAGTCTTATTTATCACTGATCCTGTTTGTTCCATTTTAAAGAAATTTTTGCTTCAGGAAATTCAAGCTCTTGAAGATATTATTTAAAGCTGCTTCTAGAAACTTTATTATTTTACCTTTCTTATTTAGATCTACAATCCACTTAGAATGGATTTTTGTTTATTGTATGAGACAGGGAGATCACAATTTACTTTTTCTCAAACACATCCCAGCGCAATATTTACTGCCCCAAATATCTTAGTGTGTATTTCCTACACAAAGGTATTATTTTAACCAAATTCAATCATTAAATCAGGAAACTGATTTGATTCATAATTACCATCTAATTTTCAGGTCCAGTGCAGGTTTTACCAATTATTCCATTTAACATCCTTTGGATCAGAACAACCCCCTCCAGACTTAACTGTCCTGTCCTGCTGGTCTCTGTCAGCCTGGAGCAGGGGCCCAATCTCTCCTTGGCCTATGACTTAGCACTTTTGAAGACTGTGCATTTTCAGTTATTTTGTAGGATGCTCCTTGATTTCCTCTTGCTGAAGTTTCCTCCTGGGTCAGGTTATGCTTCTGAGGCAGGAGTATCAAGAGTGATGCTGTACTCTTGTACATCTCACCAAGAGGCACACAGCTTCAACTTGACCATTCCTGACACTGCCCACACTGACTACCTCATCTGTGTCAATAGCTCTGTCTTTCACCTGTCCGTCCATCCAGTCATCTGTCCATGTAAGATCTATCCAGCATCTACCTATCTATCTTTTCTCTATTCCTTCCTTCCTTCCTTCCTTCCTTCCTTCCTTCCTTCCTTCCTTCCTTCCTTCCTTCCTTCCTTCCTTCCTTCTTTTCTCTATTCCTTCCTTCCTTCCTTCCTTCCTTCCTTCCTTCCTTCCTTCCTTCCTTCCTTCCTTCCTTCCTTCCTTCCTTCCTTCCTTCATCCGTCTATCTACTAGTCCATTTATCTATCTATCTGTAGCTGATCAATTGTTCAGGATAGGAAGGGAGGGGAAGTGGGGGAAGAAAAGAAAGAAGCAAGAGCCCAAAGAGTGCTGTTGGGTTTTATCCTCCATGTGAGGTGGGAGGAGGAGGGTTCCGGAGTCCTTGGTGCTGGCCTAGGGCAGTGGGTGGGCAGAAATGCTGGACCGCCTTCGCTGAACTGTGGGCAGTTGTGCTGCTGTCTCTGAAGGTGGGCACGCCTGGGGTTGGCATGAAGGGCTCTATGTGGCCAGTTGCCCCTACATTCTGACCTCTAATGTTCCGAGATTTAGGGGTGCGTTGAGGGGGACTGAGGGCTCTCCACTCCCCAAAATGTGCTGGGAGCCTTGCTGAGGGGGAAGCTCCTGCGTCCTTAGTGCTCTTGGGAGTGGCTACCACATTTCTGTCCCCTCCATCCCCAGGGCGGGAAGGATGCTGGGTTTAGACTGCAGCTCCTGCCCTGAGCTTCCATGAGGCTCGCATGTCAGCTGTCACCTACACTCCCCTGGGGTGACAGTGTATTCAGGTCGCAGGGGCGGGCCTTTCCTTTATGAGTATTGGAGGGTATGAAAGTATGTGACTTATTCAATGATTATACATCCACATAGCTGAAAAGATTATTATTTAACTATAACTAAATAGCCATGAAAGAAATGTTTCTAAGATGCCAAGAAAAAACAAACTGAATTAAACGTTGTAACTGTAAGTGTATGTTGTAACTGTAAGCCCTGCATACCAGCAGGGCTTATGGAGCATAAGACAATTAAGACAGTCATTGGCAAAGATGGCAGTGTGGGAAGACGCTGAGTTAGCGTTTTCCCACAACTAGGGCACCTGCCGGCTGCTGGTGGGGGAGCCTGACGTCCAAGGAGACGGGAGGAACCCCCAAGTGAACTGGTAGGACGTGGGGGGAATGAGGGGGAGGAGAAGTGGAGGCCAGACAGGATCGGAGCCCCTGAGGCCAGGGAGATCAGAGAAGCAGGCAGGAGGGACCCTCCGGGAGGAGTGGGAGAGGAGTGGAGGGCGATCGCCTGGCCCACTTGGGCACGGGGAGCCTGCTGAGCTCCCAGGCTGATCCCCGCCCTCCAAAGCCCCCTCCAGGCTGCGTGGGTCCTTGGGGGCATAGGAGGGAGGCTGGGGAGATCAGGAGTGGCAGATGGGAAGGGCCCTCCAGGACCAGAGGAGCAGGAGAGGAGAGGAGGGTGTTTGCCCCACCCACTCGAGCCCAGGAAGCTTGCTGGACTCCCAGGTGAGGTCCCTGCCCTCTGAGACCAGGGGTGGGGGCCACGCCTGGGCCCCTTCTGCTCCTTGAGCATAAGCCCCAGCCCCCACAGTCCCCAGGGCCTGTTCCAGCCCTGTGGGTCCTGAGCATAGTCCCCACCCATCCCCCAAACCTCTCCCTTGCTTAGGCCCTGTCCTCCACAGCCAAGGCCTTTACTCCCCGCCTTTTTTTCTTTCTTCTTCTTCTTCTTCTTTTTTTTTTCCTTTCCCTCCTCCTCTTTTTTACTATTGTAGTACTGATGTATCTTCTGCTTGTTGATTCATCTATATTTTTATTTTTATATTCTTTCTGACATATCTGTTAGTTTCCTAGTCTAATTTTATTTTTTACTTTGTTATTGTTCTCTTTTTTCTTTAATTTTTTTTTTTTTTTTTTTTTTGGCCACCACATGCGGCTTGCGGGATCTTGGTTCACAAGCTGAAGGTCAGGTGAAGCTCCTGCGGTGGGAGCTGTGAGTCCAAACCCCTGGACTAACAGAGAACCTCAGACCCCAGGGAATATTCATCGGAGTGAGGTCTCACAGAGTTCCTCATCTCACCACCAAGACCCAGCTCTACCCAACAGCCTACAAACTCCAGTGTTGGAAGCCTAAGACCCAACAACCAGTAAGACCAGAATACAATCCCACTCATAAAAGAAATTAAAAAAATGAGATGGCAAAAAAATATGTCACAGATGAAGGGGCAAGGTAAAAACCTACAAGACCAAATAAATGAAGAGGAAATAGGCAATCTACCTGAAAAAGAATTCAGAGTAATGATAGTAAAGATGATCCAGAATCTCAGAGATAGAATGGAAGCATGGATTGAGAAAATATAAGAAATGTTTAACAAAGATCTAGAAGAACTAAAGAACAAACAAACAGAGA
>NC_041223.1:1573949-1576321 GCF_002837175.3 Physeter macrocephalus | reverse complement strand
TTCAGCACCACCAAACCAGCTTTACAACAAATGCTAAAGGAACTTCTCTAAGTGGGAAACACAAGAGAAGAAAAAGACCCATAAAAGCAAACCCAAAACAGTTAAGAAAATGGTAATAGGAACATACATATCAATAATAACCTTGAATGTGAATGGATTAAATGCCCCATCTAAAAGATACAGACTGGCTGAATGGATACAAAAAAAAAAAAGACCCATACGTATGCTGTCTACAAGAGACCCACTTCAGACCTAGGGACACATACAGACTGAAAGTGAAGGGATGGAAAAACATATTCCATGCAAATGGAAATCAAAAGAAAGCTGGAGTAGCAATACTTATATCAGATAAAATAGACTTTAAAATAAAGACAAGAGATAAGGAGAGACACTAAATAATGATCAAAGGATCAATCCAAGAAGAAGATATAACAATTATAAATGTTTATGCTCCCAACATAGGAGCACCTCAATATGTAAGGCAAATGTTAACAACAACGAAAGGAGAAATCGACAGTAACACAATAATAGTAGGGTACTTTAACACCTCACTTACACCAATGGACAGATCATCCAAACAAAAAATAAGTAAGGAAACACAAGCCTTAAATGACACAATAGACCAGATATATTTAATTGATATTTATAGAACATTCCACTCAAAAGTGGCAGAATGCACTTTCTTCTCAAGTGCACATGGAACATTCTCCAGGATAGATCACATCTTGGGTCACAAATCAAGCCTCAGAAAATTTAAGAAAATTGAAATCATATCAAGCATCTTTTCTGACCACAACACTATGAGACTGGAAATCAATTACAGGAAAAAAAAACTGTAAAAACCACAATTACATGGAGGCTAAACACTGCGCTATTAAATAACCAAGAGATCACTGAAGAAATCACTAAAAGCTGGTTCTTTGAGAAGATAAAATTGATAAACCCTTAGCCAGATTCATCAAGAAAAAAAAGGAGAGGATGCAAATCAATAAAATTAGAAATGAAAAAGGAGATATCACAACTGACACCACAGAAATACAAAGGATTATAAGAGACTATTACAAACAACTATATGCCAAAGAAATGGACAACCATGAAGAAATGGGCAAATTCTTGGAAGGGTACAATTTTCCAAGATTGAATCAGCAAGATAAAGAGAACTATCACAAGTAATGAAACTGAAACTGTAATTAAAAATCTTCCAACAAACAAAAGTTCAGGACCAGATGGCTTCACAGGTGAATTCTACCAAACATGTAGAGAAGAGCTAACACCAATTCTTCTCAAACTTTTCCAAAAAACTTTGGAGAAAGAAACACTCCCAAATTCATACTACGAAGCCACCATCACCCTAATACCAAAACTAGGAAAAGGTATCAGAAAAAAATAAAATTATAGACCAGTATCACTGATGAACATAGATGCAAAAATCCTCAACAAAACACTAGCAAACAGAATCCGACAACGTATTAAAAGGATCATACACCATGACCAAGTGGGACTTATTCCAGGGATGCAAGGATTCTTCAATATGTGCAAATCAATCAATGTGATACACCATATTAACAAATTGAAGATGAAAAACCATATGATCATCTCAACAGATGCAGAAAAAGCTTTTGACAAAATTCAACACCCATTTATGATAAAAACTCTCCAGAAAATGGGCATAGAGGGAAGCTACCTCAACATAAAAAAGGCCATATACGACAAACCCACAACAAACATCGTTCTCAATGGTGAAAAACTGAAAGCATTTCCTCTAAGATCAGGAACAAGACAAGGATAGCCACTCTCACCACTATTATTCAACATGGTTTTGGAAGCTTTAGCCACAGCAATCAGAGAAGAAAAAGAAATAAAAGGAACCCAAATTGGAAAAGAAGAAGTAAAACTGTCACTGTTTGCAGATAAGATGATACTATACATAGAGAATCCTAAAGATGCTACCAGAAAACTACTAGAGCTAATCAATAAATCTGGTAGAGTACCAGGATACAAAATTAATGCACAGAAATCTCTTGCTTTCATGTACACTAATGATGAAAAATCTGAAAGAGGAATGAAGGAAACACTCCCATTTACCACTGCAACAAAAAGAATAAAATACCTAGGAATAAACCTACCTAAGGAGAAAAGAGACCTATATGCAGAAAACTATAAGACACTGATGAAAGAAATTAAAGACAATACAAACAGATAGAGAGATATACCATGTTCTTGGATTGGAAGAATCAACATTGTGAAAATGACTATACTACCTAAAGCAATCTACAGATTCAATGCAACCCCTATCCAACTACCAATGGCATTTTTCACAGAACTAGAACAAAAAATTTCACAATTTGTATGGAGTCACAAAAGACCACGAA